>NW_027210916.1:330000-341326 GCF_029030835.1 Brachyistius frenatus
GATAACACGGTTAACAACACAGTTAACAACACAGTGAACAACGCGGTGAAAACATGAACAACCCGGTAAACAGCACGGTGAACAGCACGGTGAACAACACGGTGAACAACACGGTGAACAACACGGTGAACAACACGGTGAAAACCCGGTAAACAACACGGCGAAAACCCGGTAAACAACACGGTGATAACACGGTAAACAACACAGTGAACAACATGGTGAACAACACGGTGAGCAACACGGTAAACAATGCAGTGAAAACACAGTAAACAATACGGTGAACAACACGGTAAACAACATAGTAAACAACACGGTAAACAATGCGGTAAACAACGCAGTGAAAACACGGTAAACAATACGGTGAACAACACGGTAAACAACATGGTGAACAACACGGTGAAAACATGGTGAACAACACGGTAAACAATGCAGTGAAAACACGGTAAACAGTACGGTGAACAACATGGTGAACAACATGGTAAACAACATGGTAAACAACACGGTGAGCAACACGGTAAACAACGCAGTGAAAACACGGTAAACAATACGGTGAACAACACAGTAAACAACACGGTGAACAACACGGTGAAAACATGGTGAACAACACGGTAAACAATGCAGTGAAAACACGGTAAACAATACGGTGAACAACACGGTAAACAACAGGGTAAACAATGCAGTGAAAACACGGTAGACAATACGGTGAACAACACAGTAAACAACACGGTAAACAATGCTCTGGAGTAGTCTAGCGGTGTTTAATAGACGATCCTTCAGGCTCAGGTTCTATTTGTTTTTGTTCTTTTCCCTTCAGAGGTTTCATCTTATCTCGGCTCAGAAACAGTGAAACTACAGATCTGAGTTGTTTGAAGATTTTTCTATGAATTCTAAAGGAAGCAGATAGTTGTCTCTAAGACTGTCATGATCATGAAAGTTTAATAGACCATTAATTGTCATACAACTAATTGTAATTATTGATTATGTTTTGTTAATTTTATGACATTATAGCCGTACAAGCCGACCAGTTCAATAATACTGATACACTTTTGTTTAAAACTGTTTAAAAAAAAGAATCCATTTCTTTTTGCCTTTAATTGCCCAGCGCAGACAGGACATAAATACACTTAAATAACTGTTTACTGAAATATATAAAGATAAATGACTGACAATGACAAGTACCAAACATCTAAATATTTGTGCTGTGGTGGAACAATATGATGTCGTTAAAAGTATGAGTGTTTACACCGATGAATTGAAACCACTTTTTTATGATCATAAGTTAATTATTTACAGTGGAAAACACTTTATTGAGATCACAAAACATATTTTATTGATCACGAGCTCTCGTTATTCTGTCCTCAACATGGCATCTAATTATTCCATCGACTTGCGATGGCCGGTTCGTCATAGCAACGCTAAATGTTGACATCAAAACATCCCCAAAGTGTGATTGTGAATTATCAGAGACGTCATATCTGAATTGTTGAAAAGGTGAGACAGGACTGAACCTCCTCCATCAGATGTTCAGGGAGGTTGATAGACTTCTACTGAAGGAACAAACGGGATCTCAACCTACAACCAGATCTGCCCCCTAAAACCTTCCCAGGAACTCCGTCTGTTCACCGGCTGACATCTGACAGAATTCAGCAGCATGAAGATCTTCCACTGCATGAAGAGGGTTTCACAACATGTTGGTCTGTAAACTCAGCTGGCTTTCACTCTGAAACAATGACCAGGAAAAACTACACGCATACATACGTGTGTGTATATAAAGACCTGAGTATGACAGGATGCCATTCAACCTAAACACAAGTTAACAATACAATCACTGCAGAACGAACATAACACTGTTATAGATTCGGGAGTTACGCATTCCAACCAGGCGCCGATTAAAAACTGGAAAAGAATTATAGAACTGTTTTGCCCTCAAATCCACAGCACATTAATGGAAAGTGTCAGTATTCACAGAAACTTCTGATAAAGATAGAAAACAGTGGAAATTCGTTAAAGTTACAGCCCTCTGAGTGATGCAACTAAAATCAGTTAGTTTGACATATTTGTCTCTAAATTGATAAACTGACCAAATAAAAGGGTAGAAAATGTTACTAAAATCACAGCTTTCTGACATGTTGTAATTATTTTCATCGACAGAAAAACACCAGCAGCTTCTCCGGTGATCTCCGGTGAGGACGGGACTCAAACGTTGGTGTCAGTAAAGCTGCAGATTACTGCTCAGCTATTTTCCCCCAAGTGCTGAAAGTTCTGGTTTTATTCGCAAATGTTTGGAGATGTCTGCATACAAAACCTCCTGCGACCATCAACAAGATGAACCGAGCTACGTGGGAGGTCCATCCTGACGCCATCACCAGCGTCCAAACCCACGTCACTGGGACCACTTTTCTTTCTAGATAAATAATAGTTGGCTCTGAACGACCAGAAACTTCCACTATTGGACCAACCGACCAATCACAGGTGTGCAAAACAACACACGACCCATACGATAGTTTCAGAACCGATGCAGAGGAGGAAAAATTAAACCTGCTGATGAATGTATTTGGCTGGTCAACAATCTTCTGGGCCGCAATGAAGCAGCACTGAGAGACTAACAGGTCATACGGTCTTTATAGTTCTTCTTTCTTAATCTAAATGTAAACTCATCTTTGTCAGTCAGAACTACGACGGGTTTGTTCTGGTCGGTCAGAGAGCTGAAAGCACCGGTTCAGCAGCTGGAATGTGTAACGTTGGCAGCAGAGGCCAAAAGGTCAGAGTTCAACCCACACTGTTGGCCAACTAATCTGCTACTTGACACCATCTGAGCTCTCAACTGTCCAGACTAAAAACAAACTGGCCCACTTCGAGCCAACAGCTGGACGTCTTGGATGAGAAGCTTCTTTCAGCGCTTCGTCTCTGGACTGTGTTTCATTCATCCAGCAGGGCGGCGGACGCCTTCACTGAGTCGTATCAGCTGAGTTCGTCCCTGATTGGTCATCATGACCAGAGTGGACTCCTCCAGAGACGGGCCGGGCCGGGCCTCGTCCAAGTCCTCTCCCTTTAACTCCCTCTACAAGGTGTGTTGGTAAAAACTCTCAGCTTCCTCCACCACAGCAGCTGCAGCTCTTCTAGCTGTCTGTCAACTGATTCGGGAATAATCACAAGATCCTGCACGACGACTTCTTCTGTCCGAGCTCGTCCCGGCAGAAAAAGGACCGGTAAAGCAAAGTGCTTTAACGATGGCCGAGTTGCAGCGAGTCAGCAAGCACACAAAACAGCAGCGTCCTGCAGCCGCTTCACCTCAATCTACTACCGCTGCTGGGAGGACATGAAATGACACCAGCTGTGGTCGTTATTTAATCAGGAAGTTTTTTTGAGATTAGGATGTATTTTCCAAGACGGACCTGATAAACAACAAACATTCACGGGAACACAACAAGCATGACACGACAACATGATTAACAAGGAATTAAATAGAAAAAGTACATTAAAAATAATTTGGATAAAAGAGCTTTAAAATGTGCACACGACCTAAAACTACGTGCGCTAACGTGACTGTACGCGAGGCAGGTGGAGGAGTTCATGGGAGCTTCAGCAGCAGATGTGTGAATGAATAACATCAGCTGGTTTCTTCCATCCAACCGCGAGAGAAGTGTGAAATCAGAGACGGAGCGTGAAGCACGCTGCATTATTTTTAAATGGCGATTGCACCTGTGCTGCTCTGCTCCGGCTCGGCCCATTACTACAGTTACATAACCGCCTTTCACAAAGATCGAAGGCCGACGGCAACTATTTTTAATCCTGGTTAGAATCGTTTCCCTCCATCTGTACAAAACCAGCTGGATGGAACTAAAATAAAAAGTCAGATTTTCCTGCTGTGGTTTAACGACATGAATCAGCGCCATCACTGCATGTTGTTGATTTGAAGTTTTAGTACCCGTCGTTGAATATTTGATTTATTATTTTTTACTGAAAGTTGAGGTTTTTGCTCTTCTTCTTCCATGGAGGCTGCAGGGTTTCCAGGAGGAGCAGCTTCCATCCAGCAGCTCTGCTGAGACCAGCTGCCTCTTTCTCCTCTTTCTAGTAGTTTCATGCCCGCAGACTCGGCCAAAGGCGCCGATAAGAGTCGTAACCGTCTCATTTACTGCCCGCCTGTCGCCTCTGCATTATCATCTTAAAACCATGGATGACATCAGTTGTTTTCCTACTGCAGTCAGGTTCATCTGTGTTTCTCAGCAGTCTTTATATGCTCAGATCAGCAGCGACTACTGACCCAGTTAAAGCGGTGATGTGAAGAAGATCTGGATTAACAGTCCGATTATCCCGCCTGCTAATTTCATTTACCTTGAATAACGACATAAGCAAACAGAGTGCAGGTCGATGGAGCAGCCCAAAGACATAAATAAATAAAGCCGTGCTCAGAGGACATATCGGTCTGTGGACTTTAGAGGACATAAGTGAGCAAAGTAAAATACATTTCTTACACCAGTTACAGCTGACAGACTTTAATCGGTTCAGCATCCATCAAAAGAAAAAGTCTATTTTCTGAATTCTATAAATATAAAATATAAATGCAGCACTGCTGGTTTCTCATGTAGTGATTAGTGCCACATGTTTCCTCGGGATCAATCCTGTCAGCACGATTAGCACGATTAGCCGAGGCTCCGATCGAGTGAGCTGCTGCAAGTCGAAGTTCTGGGAGACGACTACAGAAGAAGAGTAGATGCAGCATAAATACATGAACATATGGAGGAAGACGTGCTTATTGTCTGCTACTGTAAACAGATGATGTTTTAAGAAGAAGAATTACCACCTGGATCTGCAACCGTCATGTTTGTCCACACTCACATGAAGTGAAGACTTCGGAGGAATCCTTGTACGTGTTTGAATGCTCAGCTTTTGGATATAAAATGTCATTGTTTCATTTTATCCTGTTAGGCAGTTGTGTTTTTGTCATAATTTGCATCTTGAGTTATAGTTAGTGACCTTTAACCCCCAACATCTAATCAGATTAGATATAGATTTTATTAATCCCACAGTGGGGAAATGTAGTCCTCACACAAAGGTGCACACAATAAGAACAAATTAAAAAAAAATAAGAGAAATGAATAAATACACCCACATGCAGACTATATACACAAAAACAAATCAAATTAAATGAAAATAAATAAATATAGCTTTGAATCTTCATCCTCGAGTCTGAGTGAACGTTTTTGTTGCATTCAAAGAAAATCTACCAAAAGAGTTTCTGAGATATTGACGAGCGTCGGATGGACGCGTGTACGTACGGACGGACGGACCGCTGAGGTGTTAAGATGGTAAGCGACGTATAATAAAAAATAAAAAATCCAGTAATATTTTGGATCAGTGATGAAGAATAGATGGAACAGATGACACATTTGATCAATCAGCTGCAAAAAGATTCACATTCACTCATTCATAAGAAAAGGAAACCTAATAATCTTTACATTTTACTGATTTTAAATGTTAATCAAACTGTTTTTAATATCAGCTACTTCAGCTTTAGTTCATATACTTATGGGCCTGCTGTGTAACCAGGTGATGTTATGTCACCATGACAACCACTCTCTGGGCGTACCTGAACACTCTGAACAACATCTTCCACAACACCTCCACTGGCAGGAAAAACAAGAACTGCTGTGACATGTCACAAAAATGTGTTACCGCGGAAACGAAACCTAGCACAGCGTCACGGTTACAGAGAGCCGGGTCACCACGACACACTGAACGGGTTCAGGACACCCAGCTTCTCCTCGTTTAACTAATCAACTTACATTTAAGAGGCAATAATAATAATAAATATTCTGCTATTTAACTTAACAAAAAAAAACAAAAAATGGAGCTGAAACTAAAGCAAAGCTGAAATTTGGTTAAAAAAAAATAATAATAAAAGAAAGAAAGTAGACAGTAAACAGAGAAAGAAATCCTGAAAGAGGAACTGAATTAGTCTGAAACTCAAACACGTAGTTAGGAAGTGATGAAACGACTCCTCGGTGACGTCACGCCAGGACGACGCAACTCCAGACGTGAGCTGGGCGAGACGTGTGCTGACAGACGTGTTGAAACGCACACGCTCAGTGACTCACGGGGTTCCCGGAGCTTCACAATGTCACGTCTCCACGGTAACGTGGTAACGTCTCTACGGTCACGTCTCTTTTTCTGTGATTCATTTCAAATGGCGACCGAGCTGTTAACGTGTAGCGTGTAGAAGGCATGATCCCGTCGCCGGTTTGTTCTCGCTCTGTTGTCTGACAACAGAAACACAAAATGGATCATTTAAAAACCAAAACCTTCACACGGCAGACTCGGCTCCTCTCTTTTTATTTACATTTTTTTTTTTACAATTATAAGACAGCACCATTGTTCCCTACAACGATACGGTTTCGTAAAAGCTGAATAAAAGCAAAATATTTGTGGTGAGCATGAAAAGTAACGAACTGACTGTTCCCAGATCAGCTGGTTGTAGTTGAACATCTGGCCGTCAGAGAGTTTATGTTTTGGTGCTGTTGAGGACGAGGAGGAGAACGAGGAGGACGAAGAGGACGAGGACGAGGACGGTCCACAGACAGAAGCTGAACTCAACAGTCTGCTGAGACTTCTGTGCCGGCGGCTTCTGAGTTGAAAAGCTGCTTCACCAGCGTAGCACATACGTCGTTACCATGGCAACCCATGCAAATAGATCGGTGATTTCTGGATCAGTCTGATATCAGACTGTTATGGAGGTTTATTACAAATTCATATTGCAGGGAAATTAAAAAGCAGTAAACCAATACAGCTCTCAGCACTACAACCAAGGAGAAGTCAGGGATGGAGGACAAAGTTTGTAGGTGTTTAGATGTGTTTTGTAGGTGTCTGGATGTGTTTAGATGTGTTTAGATGTGTTTTGTAGGTGTCTGGATGTGTTTAGTAGGTGTTTAGATGTGTTTTGTAGGTGTTTAGATGTGTTTTGTAGGTGTTTAGATGTGTTTTGTAGGTGTTTAGATGTGTTTAGTAGGTGTTTAGATGTGTTTTGTAGGTGTCTGGATGTGTTTAGTAGGTGTTTAGATGTGTTTAGTAGGTGTTTAGATGTGTTTTGTAGGTGTTTAGATGTGTTTTGTAGGTGTTTAGATGTGTTTAGTAGGTGTCTGGATGTGTTTAGTAGGTGTTTAGATGTGTTTTGTAGGTGTTTAGATGTGTTTTGTAGGTGTTTAGATGTGTTTAGTAGGTGTTTAGATGTGTTTAGTAGGTGTTTAGATGTGTTTTGTAGGTGTTTAGATGTGTTTTGTAGGTGTCTGGATGTGTTTTGTGGGTGTTTGGATGTGTTTTGTAGGTGTCTGGATGTGTTTTGTAGGTGTTTAGATGTGTTTTGTAGGTGTCTGGATGTGTTTAGTAGGTGTTTAGATGTGTTTAGTAGGTGTTTAGATGTGTTTTGTAGGTGTTTAGATGTGTTTAGTAGGTGTTTAGATGTGTTTTGTAGGTGTCTGGATGTGTTTTGTAGGTGTTTAGATGTGTTAAGTAGGTGTTTAGATGTGTTTTGTAGGTGTCTGGATGTGTTTTGTAAGTGTTTAGATGTGTTTTGTAGGTGTCTGGATGTGTTTAGTAGGTGTCTGGATGTGTTTAGTAGGTGTTTAGATGTGTTTTGTAGGTGTTTAGATGTATTTAGTAGGTGTTTAGATGTGTTTTGTAGGTGTCTGGATGTGTTTTGTAGGTGTCTGGATGTGTTATGTAGGTGTTTAGATGTGTTTTGGTGGTGTTTAAATGTGTTTTGTAGGTGTCTGGATGTGTTTTGTAGGTGTTTAGATGTGTTTTGGTGGTGTTTAAATGTGTTTTGTAGGTGTTTAGATGTGTTTTGTAGGAGTCTGGATGTGTTTTGTAGGAGTCTGGATGTGTTTTGTAGGTGTCTGGATGTGTTTTGTAGGTGTTTAGATGTGTTTTGTAGGTGTTTAGATGTGTTTTGTAGGTGTCTGGATGTGTTTTGTAGGTGTTTAGATGTGTTTTGTAGGTGTCTGGATGTGTTTAGTAGGTGTTTAGATGTGTTTAGTAGGTGTTTAGATGTGTTTTGTAGGTGTTTAGATGTGTTTAGTAGGTGTTTAGATGTGTTAAGTAGGTGTTTAGATGTGTTTTGTAGGTGTCTGGATGTGTTTTGTAAGTGTTTAGATGTGTTTTGTAGGTGTTTAGATGTGTTTTGTAGGTGTCTGGATGTGTTTTGTAGGTGTCTGGATGTGTTTAGTAGGTGTTTAGATGTGTTTTGTAGGTGTTTAGATGTATTTAGTAGGTGTTTAGATGTGTTTTGTAGGTGTCTGGATGTGTTTTGTAGGTGTCTGGATGTGTTATGTAGGTGTTTAGATGTGTTTTGGTGGTGTTTAAATGTGTTTTGTAGGTGTCTGGATGTGTTTTGTAGGTGTTTAGATGTGTTTTGGTGGTGTTTAAATGTGTTTTGTAGGTGTTTAGATGTGTTTTGTAGGAGTCTGGATGTGTTTTGTAGGAGTCTGGATGTGTTTTGTAGGTGTCTGGATGTGTTTTGTAGGTGTTTAGATGTGTTTTGTAGGTGTTTAGATGTGTTTTGTAGGTGTCTGGATGTGTTTTGTAGGTGTTTAGATGTGTTTTGTAGGTGTCTGGATGTGTTTAGTAGGTGTTTAGATGTGTTTAGTAGGTGTTTAGATGTGTTTTGTAGGTGTTTAGATGTGTTTAGTAGGTGTTTAGATGTGTTTTGTAAGTGTCTGGATGTGTTTTGTAGGTGTTTAGATGTGTTAAGTAGGTGTTTAGATGTGTTTTGTAGGTGTCTGGATGTGTTTTGTAAGTGTTTAGATGTGTTTTGTAGGTGTTTAGATGTGTTTTGTAGGTGTCTGGATGTGTTTTGTAGGTGTCTGGATGTGTTTAGTAGGTGTTTAGATGTGTTTTGTAGGTGTTTAGATGTATTTAGTAGGTGTTTAGATGTGTTTTGTAGGTGTCTGGATGTGTTTTGTAGGTGTCTGGATGTGTTATGTAGGTGTTTAGATGTGTTTTGTAGGTGTCTGGATGTGTTTTGTAGGTGTTTAGATGTGTTTTGGTGGTGTTTAAATGTGTTTTGTAGGTGTTTAGATGTGTTTTGTAGGAGTCTGGATGTGTTTCGTAGGAGTCTGGATGTGTTTTGTAGGTGTCTGGATGTGTTTTGTAGGTGTCTGGATGTGTTTTGTGGGTGTTTAGATGTGTTTTGTAGGTGTCTGGATGTGTTTTGTGGGTGTTTAGATGTGTTTTGTAGGTGTTTAGATGTGTTTTGTAGGTGTTTAGATGTGTTTAGTAGGTGTTTAGATGTGTTTTGTGGGTGTTTAGATGTGTTTTGTAGGTGTTTAGATGTGTTTTGTAGGTGTCTGGATGTGTTTTGTAGGTGTTTAGATGTGTTTTGTAGGTGTCTGGATGTGTTTTGTAGGTGTTTAGATGTGTTTTGTAGGTGTTTAGATGTGTTTTGTAGGTGTCTGTATGTGTTTTGTAGGTGTTTAGATGTGTTTTGTAGGTGTCTGGATGTGTTTTGTAGGTGTTTAGATGTGTTTTGTAGGTGTTTAGATGTGTTTTGTAGGTGTTTAGATGTGTTTTGTAGGTGTTTAGATGTGTTTTGTGGGTGTTTAGATGTGTTTTGTAGGTGTTTAGATGTGTTTAGTAGGTGTTTAGATGTGTTTTGTAGGTGTCTGGATGTGTTTTGTAAGTGTTTAGATGTGTTTTGTAGGTGTTTAGATGTGTTTAGTAGGTGTTTAGATGTGTTTTGTAGGTGTCTGGATGTGTTTTGTAGGTGTCTGGATGTGTTTAGTAGGTGTTTAGATGTGTTTTGTAGGTGTTTAGATGTATTTAGTAGGTGTTTAGATGTGTTTTGTAGGTGTCTGGATGTGTTTTGTAGGTGTCTGGATGTGTTATGTAGGTGTTTAGATGTGTTTTGTAGGTGTCTGGATGTGTTTTGTAGGTGTTTAGATGTGTTTTGGTGGTGTTTAGATGTGTTTTGTAGGTGTTTAGATGTGTTTTGTAGGAGTCTGGATGTGTTTTGTAGGAGTCTGGATGTGTTTTGTAGGTGTCTGGATGTGTTTTGTAGGTGTCTGGATGTGTTTTGTAGGTGTCTGGATGTGTTTTGTGGGTGTTTAGATGTGTTTTGTAGGTGTTTAGATGTGTTTTGTAGGTGTTTAGATGTGTTTAGTAGGTGTTTAGATGTGTTTTGTGGGTGTTTAGATGTGTTTTGTAGGTGTTTAGATGTGTTTTGTAGGTGTCTGGATGTGTTTTGTAGGTGTTTAGATGTGTTTTGTAGGTGTCTGGATGTGTTTTGTAGGTGTTTAGATGTGTTTTGTAGGTGTTTAGATGTGTTTTGTAGGTGTCTGGATGTGTTTTGTAGGTGTTTAGATGTGTTTAGTAGGTGTTTAGATGTGTTTTGTAGGTGTTTAGATGTGTTTTGTAGGTGTCTGGATGTGTTTTGTAGGTGTTTAGATGTGTTTTGTAGGTGTTTAGATGTGTTTTGTAGGTGTTTAGATGTGTTTTGTAGGTGTCTGGATGTGTTTTGTAGGTGTTTAGATGTGTTTTGTAGGTGTTTAGATGTGTTTTATAGGAGTCTGGATGTGTTTTGTAGGTGTTTAGATGTGTTTTGTAGGTGTCTGGATGTGTTTTGTGGGTGTTTAGATGTGTTTTGTAGGTGTTTAGATGTGTTTTGTAGGTGTCTGGATGTGTTTTGTAGGTGTTCTACTGATGATCAGAGGTGCTCTCACCTGTGAGGAGGTCTTCTTTGGCATGTAGACCTTCCACATGTTGGCTTCCCTAGAGGCGGCCTTTTCCAGGAGAAAAGACAGCCTCTGGCGTCCCCAGGGTTCGATGAACTTCATTCTGTCCTCCCCGGGTCGAGCCTACCTCCCCACTGGATACAGCTACCTGCAGGGCGACAAGGCAGATCAGAACCTCACAGGATCCTGGAAACGCAGCAGTGTTTTAATACCAATAAAATTGCGGTTGCGAGTTTCAAATTTGCTTTCCGAGAGTAACAGAGAACAAGGTTTTTCTGGAGTGGACATCTTTACAGGGAAACCTATAAGGGATTAAAATGTGTGTGTTAAAAGTGTCTGCACATTTGCATCCAGTTGTGCAGCTTCACTGGTAAGATGCAACTGACTGACAAAAAGTGATGATGCGTGAAAATTGTCCCTCCACTTGTGAGGGAGCAGACAAAGAGATGTCCAGGACGCAGCAGTGTAGGACGCTTTTATGGATATTACTTACCCAAGGTGGTTGTTTACCAGAGTCAGCTGGACGGATAATTAAAATGAAACCTTTGTCTTTTTAATAAACTTTTAAGAGGCCTTATGAGGTTGAATGAGTCAGTGATACA
>NW_027210917.1:0-110000 GCF_029030835.1 Brachyistius frenatus
ATTTTGGACTGAGACGCCACGTTTGCTTCGGCCCGGGTGAGAAAACCGGCCCGACAGGTTACCGGATTCTGACAGAGAATGTAAAATATTAATAAAAGATTATGACAGCGTCAAAAAAATATAATCTATTCGGAAGTTAGTTAATCTCCCCACTTGACAGATAACTAAAGTATTCTGTTGGTTGATTGATTGTAATCTGAGCTCTGAAAGAAACCCAGAACCACACTGGAACAGCTCTTTATAGGATGTTTCCTTTCATAAAACACTTTATCAGTCAACTCAACCTCAGATAAACGTCCAGGTCCGTTTGTTCTTTTATAACTGCAGTAATAAAATAAAGTAGAGCCAGTGCAGTCCTTTAATTCACCCTGAGAACTCGGTCATAATGCAGCTGGAAATGTGCACGTGACCGGCGCCCCCCTCCTTTGATGTGCTCGTCGTCGCTTCAAGCACCTGTGCGCGTGAGCGCGAGAAGAGAAGGAAGCCTCGCAGAACAGCTGCTCGCGCCTCTGGTTGATGTTCAACAACAGGTGAGACTATGTTGACACGAGGACCGTGGCGGTCTGCTGGTTTTGCTGGCAGCATCTCACGTGGACTCAGATTCAACTTCACTCTTCGTGAAGTATCGATGACGTCAAACAAGTTGACAGAAAGTGACAGCTGCTCGCTCTCGTTAGCTAAATGCGCGCGAGGTTTCCTCCTGTTCAAAACCTCTTTAACTGTAATAAAGTTGATTTCCGGCCTCCATCTTACAGGTGATATAAAAATACGCACAGCCTAATAGCAACTAAAAGTTTCTTCATTCCCAATTATTTAATGTTTCGGCTTTCGCTGACGTCAGACACAAACCTGAGATTTTACTAATTGTAAACGGAAAAGCACAATTTAAAGCTCAGACTTTGTTGAGAATAAATGGTGCTCCAGTGTCTTTGATTCGTGGTGATATTCACACTGTGTATAAATGCAGTTCTGTATGTTGTATTTATACAAACGTATCCTCTCAATCACTGGTGTTTTGTTTTAAAACCATGACGACATCATTCTCGTTACCTCAACTTTACACAGACAAATTACTTTCTTTTAAATCACCTTCACATTTGGTGTCTTTAGCAATTGTGATTTTTTTTTTTTTGTAGAAACGATCTGATATCGTTCTTTATATTTCATTTAAATCTCCGGGTTTGAGTAGATCTGCACGGTGCAGGTGTGAAGCCATCCAGTCCAACAGCTCGGTCTGACTCCAGCTCCCTGCTCGGGACAGGACAGGTGAGCAGCCGGACACTGAGCGTCATCCCGACGGTTCATCGGAGCCGCGGTGTCGTGGTCGAGCTGGGCGGTGTAAGCGGACCACCGTCAGAGCCCGTGTCCTGGCGTTGAAGAGGTGTGACGTATCGCTGCTCCGGTACGTTAATCATCTGTGTGTCACAGTGTCACGATGAGGGTAAATCCTGCCTGCGGGAGTTGGCGGGTGTCGAAGAAGGTGCGGGAAAGTGTGACGGGGCCCGTCCTTGACCGGCCGGCCTCACCGGGGGGAGAGGACCCCACTTTGGACACCAGCTGTGAACCTCCATCACCTCTCCAAATACAGGTAAGCTGCCTCACCTGTGCTGCCTCATCAGGCTCTGCTGCTTCTACACACCTGCATGTTTGTTTGTTTGTTTGTTTCCTGAGCTCATTTGGTGTTCATAACGTTCACGTAAACAAACTCTGTGCTTTTTTTCAAGGTGAAATCCAAAGTGGTGGTTCCCGGCCAGCAGGCAGTACCGGCCCGCAGCGGTGCCAGGTAGAGGGGGGATGGGGGGGTCATATGACCCAGCTCACGCAAGATGAACCATGGTTTTTAGAGCCACTGTGTCTGTCCTTGATATGTCCGGTCTTCCTTTATCTGTGTTTCCGTTCTCCTTTTCTCTCTGTTTGCTCTCAATATATTTATTGTATAATTATTGTCTCTGTTGTTAAACATAGTTACGTTTTGTTTTTGTTTTTTTAGGTCCCTGATTTCTAACGACGACGTGGACTGGGAAGGAGAAAAACACAATTATATCCACATGGTGTCGAGCCACATGTGTGAGAAACGAGCAGCGGATCAGGGTAGGAACCGAGTGTCCCTACGACGGATGGAAAACCCCCTGGCCTCCAAAGCATTTCCATTTTTTGTATTATTTTATGTCATTTCCACTCTTACTTGCCGTTTCAACATCGTTAGATTATATTTATTGTTGTACCGTCTGCTTATGATTGAACGTGTTGTTGTTTCCACGTGCCACGGTTTGCCACGAGCGATCAATAAAGTCTTGGATTGATTGATTGGAAACTGAACTCTACAAGAAACACATAGAACCCCACTGGGACAGACTTTAATGGGGCGTTTTGTTATAATGACGTGCTTTGATCACTAACGTGAGAATGTGTTTGTATGTCGGGCTGCATGACTTCACCTGAAGTCTGCATCGTGATCTTTTTATTTTAAAACAGTGGTTTGTGTTTCCTTCGTTTTGTCGTCTCACAATCGTGTAGTTTTTGAAGGGCATGTCTCCATTTTTTGTTATCAATGTAAATATTAACTTTAAAATCTGATTTTAAAAGACACGTGTGTCTCCTGCAGGGGTCATGTGTGAGCTGCAGAGCCTGATGAGCCGCGTGGCCGACCGGTCGGATGAGTCGGGGTCGTGGCAGCATCCGTCGGACTTCACGCGCAGGTACGTCCTCCGCGGTCCGTTTCTATCTCAACGAGGTGGAAGTGGGACTTTGAAACTGTCCTCAGACAGGTGTGTTGGACGGACACAAAATACATGACTCGGGATCTGTGCTCGCTTTCAGAAACTACCAAAGACGGTTTGGTAACGAAACGCCGAAGATTTCACTGAACGACTGGCAGAAAAAGAATTTAAAGAATTGCCAGCGCTTCGCTTCGGTGCCAGAAGTCTTTAAAAAGAGTCCGTGTCCATGAATCAGGACTGATGGATGGAGCACTTACGTATGTGCTTGTGTGTATGTATATCTGTGTGATACACACACTTGAAAACATATTCATATTTATTGTTATAAATATACCTCGTGAATGTTTTTGCTGTTTGTTTGTTGGATGCGTGATGACTTCTCGATGCCCTCTGAGAGAAAACACCGCCCCCTGCTGGCAGTGGACCGTTAATGCTTCTCTGAGGGAAGAAGCCAGCTTGGTGCTTTCACCGTTTCTGTCCTCTGCCGTTTGGAGAAACATGTTCCCCGAAGTTAACTGGTTTTATAGTTGATTTAAATACCTTTTTTGGTTTTTGTTTTGTGGATTCATGATTGAAACACCTCAGAACATGTGTGACTTTGGTCTTTGGCTCGTCGTCATCATTCAGGAGAAATTCTTTAGTGCAGAAACTATTTTTGCACACAACACACGTCAGTAATGTGAGGAAATTTGACATTGTTCCAAATTCCAGTAATCCGTCTGCTAATAATGCATTTTAATGCCACAATAGAAAAGAGGAGAACAGATTTTGGTCCTGATGTTGACAGCGACATCCACCGTCCTCTGTACATTCCTGGTTGATCGCTTGTGACCGAAAGGTGAAGTTTCATCATTTAAAAAAAAGTTTTCACATCCATTTAATAACTAATAACTCCATTTAATGACTTTAGATGGTGAACAATTGTTCCTGAAGGAGTAATACAATTATTCCAGACTTAATTATGGCTTTGAATCTCCGGCAAATATCCTGACTTCAATACACACTCATGTTCAGTTCCTTGGAAATGTTGCTGCATTCATGTCTTCCCAGGAGCCGTGTTAAAGGTTGTTATGATGATGTAGAGTTCACCTGCAGAATTTAGATTTTTCTGACAACGTTTTGTTTTTATTTGAGTTTAAATGTAGATGACCTGTGTCATCATTTTACATATTTTAATAATATGTAACTTACTTAATGTTGAGCTGCACCTGAGGATTGAGGTGATTATATTGTTGCATTTGACTTTAATAAAACTCATGAAGTTAGATAGAATTCAGTGAAAATGTACAGTTGTGTGATCTTTATTTGTAACGCCACTGCCTCAATAACTACTAAAGTTAAAGTTATTTTATATATTTTATTTCATCTCACGTCAGAATACACCAAATGCAAAACTCAAACTCAACCTTCAATGTGAAGCACATGAATTACAGTTCGGATCCTTCAACCTCAAAGAGCACACGTACCTGATCAAAGTGGAAAAAGCAGAAATCAGTTCAGGTTTCTGAAGTGAACCTTATTTGCATTTTTGTTTCCAGGTCAGTTTGTGCCTTTATAACTTCAGCAGCGGTGGTGAAATGTAACTAAGTACATTTACTCAGGTGCGGAAATAAAGTTGAAATATTCAAGGTAATTGTTTTTATCTTGTTGCCTGGTGAAACCAAACACAAACTCTGAAGATGAGCGATCGTCTGGCCGAGTCTTGTTACCTGTTTGAGGATTTTCATATGCGAACGTAGACTTCTATCTCAAACATTTTACTGCACTACATTTTCCGAACAGCTTTAGTCCCTTTTACGATCACAGTTTTTCATAACCCTGCCGTCTAGTGAAAACCGTGCATCTACGGAGATTTTGTCATTTGAATTTTTCAGATAAACTGAATGATTAAAAGTTCCCTTATGAGTTTAGAAAATTATTTTCATCTTTAAGCTGTATGAAATTCTTTTAAAACCCAGTTGAAGCTAAAAAAGAGGACTGGATTTCCGAGCTTGTTGACCTTTTAGAGATATGTGGTTTTTACAAAACAGAAATGAAACAAACATCATGATATGGAATATGACGCATGACTGGAGCTCAAACTAACCAGCACTATAAAAATGTGTTTCAACGAGCAAAAGCAAAAAACTAATGCAATAAAATACACTCGAATACTGCAGTAATATTAATTCAAAACAGCATATATACTTAAAGCACTGACAGACATAGTGTGTAGCTACTTTAACTTTTGATATTACTTTTAGATTATAATATGTAAATGTACTTCCATAAAGTATTGAATGCAGGACCTTAACTTGTACTGCAGTATTTTTTTTTCAGTGTGGTATTAGTACTTGTACTTAAGTAAAGGACCTGAATGTTTCTTCCAGCACTGAGCAGCACAACGATGACTGACAGCTGTGCATTCACACGTGACTAAAACATCTGAATATGATCATAATGCAGCTGAAGGTTTCACGTCACCAGCGCCGCCTCCCACTTCAACCTTCACGTGCTCGTTCTCGTGTTAAGCACCTGTGCGCGCGCGTGACCGAGGAAGGAGAAGGACTGCAGGTGGAGTCTGCACGTGCAGGCAGGTGAGTGTACTTCGACATGAGCACCGTGACAGTCTGTTATTTCCGCCGGCATCACATCATCTGAACTCAAACATTAAACTTCACCTTTTGTAAAGTATTCATGACGTCACACAAGTTCGCAGCTCAGTCTGAAGGATGTTCGCTCAATGCGCGCGCGAGTGTTCGCTGTTATAATAAGTTTGTTTTCATCCCGCTGATGAAAGAAAACACATTTTCCTCTGAAAGTTTGTTTTCCATCCAGCGGATCAGATCTGTCGTCTTCCGCTGACGTTAGCCGCAAACTTGTAGCTTTAATTTGCGCAAAGATTTAAGACGAGAAACTGCACAAGTTCACCTGGAAGTTTATAAATTCATCCAGACGGAGTAGTACTGCAGTTCTGTGTGTACTTAAAGTATTTATAAAAAACAAACAAACTGTCGTGTCAATCACTGGAGTTTTGTTTTAAGACGGTGACGTCACCATGCCTTAAAACATCTGTTTCTTTGAAATCAACCCGACATTTTGTGTCGTTACTATTTGTAGTTTTTTTTTAAATTTTTGATATTTAATATAAACTTCTCTGGGATTTAAGCACATCTGAGCCACACCACTGATTGTGAAGTATGACGTCATTGGGATCAAGTTTAAGTTGACTTCTGGTTCATGATCTGTACAAAAGTGATGATCGACCCCAAAATGACCATGTTCACTTTTGAAGGAGAACTTTTCACTATATCTACTGTACATATCATTTTTTCCGTCTCAGTATTTTATCGGACAGTTTTTGGGAGCAGCAGTGAAGTTATTCTCTTTATTAACAGACAAGAAGATGACTCCGTTCTTGCTGCTTGTTTTCTCTGTTTCAGATATTTCACTTTGACATCGAGGACGAGGGTGACGCGGCTCGTACAGCTCAGAGTAAATAAACATCAAAAACAACATTTTCTATTTGATTTGGCACAAACAACAGAAATCAGAGTGTCACTGGGGATAATTACCAGATGATGTGATGCATTTCCTTTTCTTGTTTTAACAGACATGGATAGAAACCCACACTTGATAAACATGAGGGGACTCAATCCCCCCAAATTCACTCACTTGAAACCTCTTTCCATCTATTCGAGAAGGATCGTTTCGGACCGGGAGACCACTCTTCCTCACCTGGGACACTTTTCTAATCCATTTATTCATTTTAAAATTGAGGTACTTAATAACAGCTCAAATAAAAGGAAATTGGATTTTTGTAGTTTTGAAGATTTCCACGAGCCTCCATTAAAAAAGCCCTTCAGTCCCAAAGCTTCGTCCCCCGACCTTGGGTGTTGCATGGACTACTGCAGCCCTCCTACTCGACAGGTTTCAGCGTCAGGTATCAAAGAGGAAAGCTCTCGGCCTCCCTTGGATCATGTCCAGCGCCGGTCCCCAGCAGGTCCACGGGGGGACGAGGAGCCTGGACGATACAGTTTGAGATGCGAGGGGGCCGTTTTAAATGCTGCGCTGGCCTTCGACTGCGATGTTGACGACATCCCGGGCCTCAATCCGTCCGGCGGCGGTCCTGCTGCGGGTCGTCCAGACGGTACCGACGGCCCCGGTGGACCGCAGGGGGAGGAAAGAGGCGCCGGACGACAGGAGCTGAAGAACGAAGCGTGTCTCGATGTGGAGGAGGATAAAGGGTACACCTCCACGACCTCCGTCCATGAAGATCAAACTGGAACGAGCTCCCCTCAGTCTGCAACCTGCCAGCTGACACCTGAGTCCAGCTCCCTGCTCAGGACAGGTGAGTCCAGCTCCCTGCTCAGGACAGGTGAGTCCAGCTCCCTGCTCAGGACAGGTGAGTCCAGCTCCCTGCTCAGGACAGGTGAGTCCAGCTCCCTGCTCAGGACAGGTGAGTCCGAGCAGCCGGAGACTGAGACTCACCCTGAAGGTTCACCAGAGCCGCGGTGTCGTGAACAAGCTGCACGGTGCTGTTCTTTCACCGTGGACGACTCGTGTCCCGCTGCCGGCGGACCTCCCGTGTCCTTCGCCGTGGAGAGTTTGGAAGGCGACGTTGAGGAGCTGTGGGACATCGGTGCTCCCGTACTGGAGTCGTCTATGTGTCACGGTGTCTCAATGAAGAAAGATGCCTCCGGTAAGAAGGTGCAGGAAGGTGTGACGGAGCCCGTCCACGACCGACCGGCCGCAACGGGGGGAGAGGACCTCACTTTGGACACCAGCTTTGAGGCTACGTTACCTCTCCGAGTACAGGTAAGCTGCCTCACCTGCGCCGCCTCATCACATTTTCACATAAACAACCTCTGTGCTTTTTTCAAGGTGAAGTCCAAAGTGGTGGAGCTCGGCCAGCAAACCACCAGCTGTGAGGCGGTCCGACCCGGCAGCAGAGCCCGGACTCACAGGTACTGTCATGACCGCTGTCACCACTAGAGGGAGCAGTGGGACCGTCTCTTATTTCTTCCTGTGTCTTTCTGTGTCATCAGTGTTTGGAGGGATTTATTCACCAGCAGCGTTTTGCTCTGGTTGTGTTGATAGATTATTGTCTGAAACTGAACGTGTCTCGTTGTGGTCAAACATAGTTCAGTGTCTTTTTCAGGCGCCTGAGCGACTTCAACTGGGAAGTAGAAAAACGCAATTATGTGCAGTTGGTGTCCAGACACACGTGTGAGAAACGAGGAGCAGATCAGGGTAGGAACCAAGTGCCCACGAGTCGTTTCCATGTTTAGTATCATTTCATGTAATTTCTGCTCTTTTTTGCATCATTATTTTTGGTTTATTGTTGTACCGTCTGCTAATTATTGAATGTGCTTCCCATGATTTGCTACGAGAGGGATAAATAAAGTGTTTAACCTGAACACAGAGAAACCACACGGGGACAGACTTTAATGTGACACGTGTGTCTCCTGCAGGGGTCATGTGTGAGCTGCAGAGCCTGATGAGCCGCGTGGCCGACCGGTCGGGTGAGTCGGGGTCGTGGCAGCATCCGTCGGACTTCACGCGCAGGTACGTCCTCCGCGGTCCGTTTCTATCTCAACGAGGTGGAAGTGGGACTTTGAAACTGTCCTCAGACAGGTGTGTTGGACGGACACAAAATACATGACTCGAGATCTGTGCTCGCTTTCAGAAACTACCAAAGACGGTTCGGTAACGAAACGCCGAAGACATTTCTGAACAACTGGCAGTCACAGAACGATAAAACACACAAGCGCTTCACCTGGCTGCCAAAAGTCTTCCAAAGGAGTCGTTTCCATAAATGGTGACTTGTGGATGGTGGAAGAAATTACACTTGATGAACTCTTTCATGCAAACACAAGTTGTTTTTATTTTTTTAATTTTTTTTTTTTTGGTTTGTCAGTTTTAATGTTCCTCTTTGCATGTTCTTCTATAAAAGAAATATTGCACGTGAACAGCTTTGGTGTTTTGGAAATCATTCAAAAGTATTAAATCGTTTCAAGTTTTTAAAATTGCTGCTGTTCTTGATACGTTTAATTTGTGTGTTAATGTACTTCTGCGCTTTAGTTGTTGATGATGATGTCACACGTTCTCAGGATTCAGTTAGAGAACCAACAAGTTTCTCATTTAAAGCTTTTCATGGAAATCTTTAATGTTTTTAGATGAAAGTTATGCACTTTGAATAAATGACAAAACATCACATGACGTCCTTGTGAATCAAGGCTGCTGCCTGGATCACAGAAAACGTTTTCTTCACAGTATAAAACAGTCACGTATGTGATTACGTCAGTCTAGACGTGTTTACAAAGAGCTCTTCGTCCTGCGTTTCCTTAGAAACCTGCAGGATTAATGCCGACAGCGTGTTTATTTTAGGATGAGAAACCTGATGTATGTCAGTGTTGGTGGACGAAGGCGAAAATACCCCGATAAGGAGGACGGACATTAGATGCAGATACCAACAATATTGTGAAGACGATGGACTGTGTGTCGTGACGTGTTTAACACCTGACTGAAAGCTGTGCGGTCGTTTCTTCCACGTGATGGAAACACACCGCGGACGAGTCGTACAAGAGTAGAGAGAAAATCACCATGACATCATCGATGCTGTCAACAACAACAACAACAACAACACACGTTGTCCTACGTGGGACGTTCATCGTTCTGTCCTGCTTCACTGCTGAGGACTGTGTGTGTGTGTGTGTGTGTGTGTGTGTGTGTGTGTGTGTGTGTGTGTGTGTGTGTGTGTGTGTGTGTGTGGATCCTGACGGTGTGAACAGTTTCCTGTTTCTAGGCAGACGGTGTTGCAGTTGACTTATTTTAGAAATTGAAAGTATTAATGTCCAGAAGTGAGAGATGCTGGCAGCCTGTGCGTGCTGCTTCCTGCTCAGACGCTATAAATAAACCTCAGCAGACAAATCAACTCTCTGAATAAAACATCCCCATTTTAAAGTTCTCTTCTCTCAAACACGCAGTCGGAACATATTTTGGCTTCACTTCAGATTTCAAACATCTCACTTGGTCCGAATGGATTAAAAATAAAAACGGCTGCATCGTCGTTCCAACTTGATTTCTCGAGATGCAGAAATCGAGCAGTTAAATACAAATTTAATCAATTTTGTTTTGATAGTTTGAGTTTCTGACATTTTTATTGTGACCTCGGCAGAAATATTCAGGAGCAGCTTCGCCCCCTTTCCTCTCGGCGAGGACACGTCCAACACTGGGAATTTAAAAACCTAACTGGAGAACATTTTTATACAACAGTCATAAATATAAACACACTGATCAAGAACAGGAGAGGTTTTGCATAATAACTCTAAACACTCATACATCATTGACTGGTACATCACTGATGATCATTTATCATCACTGATGATCATATACTCCAGTTGCCACACTACCACCAGTATTTATCACTACTATCACTATTTATCACTACTATCACTATTTATCACTAATATTACTATTTATCACTACTATCACTATTTATCACTACTATCACTATTTATCACTACTATCACTATTTATCACTAATATTACTATTTATCACTACTATCACTATTTATCACTAATATTACTATTTATCACTACTATCACTATTTATCACTAATATTACTATTACAATTTGCAGAAGAAGAAGAGGAAAGAGGCATTTAAAGGAAGCATAACGTTCCTCGTTGTAAAATCCTTTTTTCCTTTTACTGCAGGTCGAAACAGATTAAATCAAAGGGGTCAAAGTTCAAGGAGCATGTTTACGATGTCGTCTGTCCCACTTCAGAAGCTTCTACCTGCAGCGGTACTTTGTACGGTCGCTGCAGTACAAACTGAAGGTAAAGAGAAAAAGCATTTAGATGGACTCACAGCGCCACCTGCTGTCGTGGAAGGTGAATTACTTCAGCGACGGTCGTTCCAGAAGTCACGTGATCACTTTTTGCTCTTTGTGTTTTCCTGCTTGTAAGACTGTTTGTTTCTAAAGCGGATGTTTGAAATTTGTCGTGTATTCGTTTGATGTTTTACGTTTTTGTATTTTGCAAAACGAAACTCGCTCAATCGTTGCTGTTGTTTTGTGTTTGCAGACGTCTCCGTGCTCGTTTGTGAACCGCAGGCCGTTTGGAAAACGGGTTTCGTTTGTTTGCGTGTTTTTGTTTTGGCAGGAAATGAAGCTCCATAAAAGTGCGTGTCTCCGGCGCTGAGCGGAGCTGAACCTGGAGTCAGAGGGGGGCTGCCTGTTTGTGGGGGCGGGATGACGATGATGATGATGATGATGATGATGATGATGGAGTATGCATAATAATGCTCGGCCTGTTCAACTTGCACCACGGTTGTCATCTTGTGTTAATGTTTGGTGAGTAATGCTGGAAGCTGTTAAAGTAAACCTGTCAGAAGGCGAGTGTGTGTGTGTGTGTGTGTGTGTGTGTGTGTGTTTGTGTGTGTGTGTGTGTGTGTGTTTGTGTTTGTGTTTATCTCGCGTGTTTCTGCTGCAGCTGAGTTGGGTTTTGTTAAAACAGAATAAAACATCCAGCCGACACGTTTTCGCCCGCTCGGCCAAAACGGTCGACGCAACGATCGTCCGCGTATCGATGCAAACAAAAACAATCTGACGTCGGAGTTCAGTGAGCTCCAGGTGATTTGTTGTTTTTCTACTTGAGTCTGATTGATTTCTAAGCCATTATAAATTCGTGCAGGCTTTCCTACACGAGCTGCTGACTCGGCAGTTGAAGCATTTATCTGGAAACCATGTTATCGGCTGAATTTTTCAGGAGGACGTCTCTTCTCGGGCAAACTTTGATTCCTCTCCGGAGACAGTAAAACTGAGCTGCTGGTCCTTTTTTCTTCTTTTTTTTATGATGGAAAGAAACTCTGACAGTTGAAACCTGGTGGAAGTTTGAGCTTCACATGTATTATTCACCAAAGAAAAAGCCTTTCCTCTTTTATAGAGCTGTTTCCTTCGAAGAAATATTCCACCACTCTGACTTCTTCTGCCCACCAAGCTTCACACAATCTCATGTTTTCTTCTGAATGTCATCACTTAACCTTTTCGTTCCTAATTAAGAGCAGACAAAGAAGGTTTTTTTGTGGAAAATATTCAATATTTTTAATTTCATTTAAGCATACACAAGAAAGCATACACCATATTCTTCATAATTGAAGTTGTGTAAGCTTGTGCATAATAGGTAAACCATGCTAGCCCTCATTAAGCAATGACTGCTGTACACTTCATACGATGAATATAAACATGGTAGCACTCACAAAGCAGTTCATTTTTCCAAACCATGCTTCTCTGTGATCCCATTCCTATCGTTCAAGAACCACATCAACGAAAGAGTCCAACTTCTCTGTGTTATCACAACACTGCGTTTCAGTTTCCAGGCATGTTTCTAGACTAATACAAAATACACATGGTGTAAGTTTTGAAAAAAAATCCAGCGTCTCGTTACTGCCCTGATATCTCCACGGCAACCAAGTGTGTTTTTTTTCCGGCGTCGTGTCGTGCGTACCGTAGCGGCCTGTCGTCGGTGCGTCGTTAAACGTGACGGTCGACGCCACAGGGCTCAAGTGGAATGTTTAGTTCTTACAGATTAAGGAAAAACATGTTGTTTTCTTGGATCTGTGAGTATCGAGCAGAAGCGTCTGGACGTCCAACCAAGCAACTTGAATCCAAATGATCCATTCGTTTCTGGAGCGAACTGCACGGCGCTGCGCCGGCAGGTGTGAAACACGAGGGCTCTAATTATGTCTCCTGCTGATTCACTCCACATGTAAGACCGCTGTGTTGTTGCTGATGATCAAACACACTTCGATGGGGAATTAAATTAAACTTCTGCAGCTTTCTTAGTAACAAACCGAGGCTGCTGGGTATCGCTCCAAACCTGTCACCACCGATGCTTTGGCTCTGGAGGCTATTTTTTATTTCACCAATTTCATGAAGTGTAGTATAACTAAAAGAAAACTATATTCCACTTCACTACACGGGTGTTAAGTTTTCATGCAGTTTAGAGGAGGCGAGTTTGTCCCAGGTTGTTTTCTGTTCCCTGAACGCCTCGCATGTGCAGAGAAGCCGTCAGCAGACACGACTCAGACAGATGTGTTTGGCCAAAAATGAGTTTGAAACTAGTAAATAAGGCTTTCTAATGTAGATTTACTTCTCTAAGTTGAAACCGACTGATGCATTTACTTTGATTTTTTACAACAAAAATATATAAATGTAGATGTAGATTTGAAATTTGGTACCGAATGACAAAGCCTTTTTAGATGTTATCAGAGCAGTTCGGTCAGCGCCATAAAACTGCTGGACTCGTACGTCTGCGTGGGCGCGCCACTCAGACACTTTGCACAGATGCTGAAGCTGCAGACCCATAAAGGAACAGCTCAACATTTTTGGGGGGGAAATCCATTTCATGGTTTCGTTAGCCATTAAGAGTTAAACGAGAAGACTGATGCCGTTCTCAGATACGAGAGTGGTATTGATCCTCTCATCTAACGGCCAAAAAAGAGATGATGTGAATTTCCCCCATCTATAATAGTTAAATTGGCAAAGAACAATGTAAAAAAGTGACGCTCACCATAGACCTACATTTAAATCTGCAAGAAGGAATACAATATTTACAGTGGCAACACAGAGGAGTGTACCGTCATCTACACTACACAGCTTCATATGTTGTGAGAGAGCTACGAACGTTAACCTCCAATGTTGCTGGCTGAAGTATTTTGCAGTAAATAAATAAAAGATGATTTCAGGGAATGCTGTTGAGAAATATATTGCTGGCAAACTTGAGACAGTTGAAAGGAGACGATCCGGGGGGACGATCATCGTTATCCGTTACTGTGTGGATGGATGCCTATCGATTAGAGAGCTCGTGTTTTTGGGGAAAAAATGTATTCGACCATCAGCCGCAGAAGTTTTTGGTGTTTTGACAGTTTCCCAGATTTCACCCAAGCTTGTCCTGGCAGCAGCTGAACACCTAGAAAGTGAGAAGAGCAGCAGCCAGTTCCCTTTACACTTTAAACCTGCTGCTGTCTCCGACATGAATCAATGCTTATTGGAGGAGCACAATCTCCAGCTTCTCTCTTTGGAGTGGAAGTAGAGGGAGGGAGGGAGGGAGGAGGGAGGGAGGGAGGGAGGAGGGAGGGAGGACGAGGGAGGCGGGAGGGAGGGAGGAAGGATGAGGGAGTGATAGATAAAAGCCTGCCGTTGCAGCAGTCATCATTTTAACCACTCTGCTCAACCGTAACCTTCATCGGTCTCTCTTAACTGCACTCAAGACTGCGACCTGTCCTGTTTGTGTACACTCGTGTGTTTAAGTGTTCACAGTAAATGACTCACCAGCGCATCGCAGAACGAGGAGGTGTCGCTACACATCTCCAGCGGCTGAATGGCTCCTCAAACATGACGTCTGAATGGTTATTTAAAATTACCCCCACGGCTTTTCTCTTACTAGAGATTTTCCTCATCAAAAATAGTTTTTTTTCTTTTCTTTTTCTTATTGCTCACAAAAAGCACAATGACATGATATAATAGAAATATAGAGCAGGAGAGGAGTGCTATGAAAAAGCTCTTCGATAACAGGACTTTATCAAAAGGAAATGTCACCTCTCTCCACCGGTATCGGTGCCCTCTCACGGTTAGGAAACAATACATTTTCCACGTCGGGTCCTATTTCATGAAAGGCTCTCTAAACCGACATCACCACACGAGAAAGAAAGAAATATAAAATGTATTTACACGTTAAATATCAGCCATTTCTTCAAGATGTTCCACCTTACATCAGTTTAGACTCCACAGCATCCTTTAACGTTACACACATTTAGATACTATGTGAAAGGTAAATCATATGACATGTGAGCTACAGGGCCTTCAATCTCATTCCATAAATCATATTGTATAATTATTTGTTAAGGCAGTACTACCAAGTTTAAATCAGCCCTCTATTACATCATTTGGTGCCCTGTGTGCCGCATGGCAACAGGTGATCCCTCATCTTTATGTTTAGCCTCTTTAATGTGGAATTTCAACACAAGTGTTCACTTTGATTTGTGGAAAAAGTCTTTGATAGAAGCCCTTCTGTCTTGGTGACATCTATTCAGGATTTCTTCAAGAAGTCTCACGGTTGCAAGTTGGGCCCATTAAAAAAAAAATATATATATATATTTTTTTTATTCCATGCTATCCATTGCAAACCAAAGTTTTTACAACAGCGCTTAAAGACTTGTGGGGATCATCTGAAACGGATTCCCTCATATTGGAAGTGCAGTTCGTTCACGACATGCTGAGAGGTCAGGTTTTGTTCTGAAGAGGCTGCAGAGTTTGGAGTCCATCTTCCACTCGAGGCTGTTATTGCTGACAGAAGCAAGTCCACAGACATCCATAGAGTCCAGCCCCCTTTTTAAAGTCCATTAATGAGATGTATGCGCTCCGTTATGGCAGATCTGCTCCTCTCCACAAAGCTCTGAAAGCCGTCACCCTCCAAGAGAAAGACACAAGGAAATACTAAAGGGTTCATCCTGGACGTGGAATGTAACGTTTCAGAAATATATAAGAAAAGAAGGACAAAAGTCTGGCTTGTTATGAATGTTATATGCCGTTCAAATGTGAGTTAATGAGATTCATCTTTTCCGACGAGTTTCTGGTGATTGAGCTCCGGTTCTGAGCCGAGTGATCCCTCTAAAGCTGCTCCGGCGTCATCACAGCATATTGGAGAAATGGCTCCTAAACTAGCCAGGTGGAGTCTGGATTCCCTGAGGAGGGAAAACGAGCTCGCCAGAATGAAAACACTTCCCACAGGACGGTGGAGAGTTTCTGCCCGAGGAGGGGAGGGAACGGTGGCTTCTAGAAAAAAAAGCCCAAAACAGATACCAGAACAACAAAACTGTACTGGTGGCACCTTGTTAGAGATGGAAGTAAAAGAAAAAAAACTACCAACCTAACGTCAATCAAAAGAAAGTCAAACAAGATGTAATGACAAAAATAAGATGTCGATGATGAGATTGAAGTAGAAGGGACGATCACGATGAGGCGGGTGGATCTCAGAGCGACCGAGAACAGGGAACTTCTCCAGGCTTGTGGTCGGTGGTAAAGCACTGAAAGACGGTGAGAAGAAAGAGGATGAAAAGGTCTCTGTTTATTGGTTCTGGTCCCGGAGGCGGTTCTATCTGCAGTATCTCCACCACCGGAGCCGTCGGGCCTTAATCTCTGCCCCCCCGTGGTCCAGCAGCCACCGGGCTCTCACCACGGTCCCTCCATCGCCGACTCCGCTGTCAGTCCGGCAGCAGCCGGGCCGTGCCGGACCCCCGGAGTCCCGCGGCGTCACGACAGCGCCGGCCCCCGGGCCAGAGGAGAACAGGCTCCGCCCAGGGGCCCAGAGTCCCAGCCTCATCCCGACAGGCAGACGGGCTGAAATGGAGCCCCGCTCGTTAGTGAGAACACAAAGTCCTTTTGGATAAAGAGAAGACGTCCTGGCGGTCACACCTCGATGATGTTGACAGATGGCAACCTGTTGTTGTTGTTGTTGTTCTTGGGGAACTGTGGGAGGAGAGAAGAAAGATGACAGGTATGAGACGGCTGGAGGACTCGCAGGAATCACACAATAAACGTGTTCAATGAGCATGAGGAAGCCTCTGTGCTGGGAGGTTGTTCAGCAGCAGAGTGAGAGCAGTACAGATTTGATTTGGACTTTTGTTCTCGGCACATAAGAGATGGATATGGTATGGGGCTCTGCGCACTGATCAGAACAGAGCTTGTTGGAAGCCGTGACAGGAGCGGCGTCGCCGGTTGATGCTGAATGCTGCGGTCATGCAGGTAAATGTTGGAGCCGTGTGGAGCTCCGGGCCGGCGCTCGGGTGACTCTATGACAGCGTGTGAAGTGTCGGCGGAAAAAGTCTCGAAGCGGCCGGGACCATTCACCTGCCCGGCGCCGCTGAGGGGGAGGCACCCTGGGAGAGGAGGAGGAGGGGGGTGGGTTATACCTTACTGCGCAACAGCCCCCCCGTAGGGTGCTCAGGAGTGCTGCACTCCGAGGAGTTTTTGGCTTTGTCCTTGTTGTTGTTGGGCTCGTTGTCTTTGATGATGTCGTACTGGCGGCAGAAGAGAGCGATCACACCTGAGAGGACCAATCAGAGACAGCACGGTTTCCTGTTTGAGACGAGGGCAGGAACACATGGAGCCCGTCCAAACCCCGACTTATTGATCAGGTTCGTCCTCACCTGCCCACATGATCAGAACCACCACGATGATGATGAGCTCTCCTGCTCTCAGCTGGGTCGACTGGCCCACTTCCTCCATTGTCACTTCGTCTGAAGGAGTAAAGAGTGAACAGTCAGAGATGCTTTAGGAACAAAAACAAAAACGTGATAACTGGAAAACAGTATTTGCTACAGAGATGGACAGGTCAAATCACACTGCTTGCACCAGGCACACAAACAATTTCAGAGTTCAGTAACTTCGAGGAAGGATCATCGTCCTCATTGAGGGGTTTTCTCAGCTGCCGCTCCAGCGTCGGTACGTTCCCTGTATCAGGGCCACGATGGTGACGTAAGAGGACCATGACAGGTCGAACTTGAGCCAATGCAGCACCAGCAAACACCATTGAAAGGATCATCATAAAATGTCCGTTGTGTAAACGACAGCTTTTAATGTTTGCTATAAACATGGAATGGAAGACAAATGGTGTGACAGTGAAGTCCAGACGTTAGTTGTTGTTGTTCGTCACATAGAAATGATATTACAACATCAGCTGTGGCCGACGTACAACATCTAAGTTCCTGTTGGTGCTGCAAGAACAAAAACAGTCAGTAGTTGTCGGGGAGCTCCCCACTCGGTCGATCCAAAGATGTACTCAATGTGAATGAGTCGAGGTCAGTCAAGGACTTTTTCTTTTTAGACTTTCTGTGTTGCCTGCCGAAGAGCACCTTCATCACACGAGTTTGAACTTCTGAGCTCTCCGGACCAGAACATTTGCTTCCCCAGTTTGAACATCGTGGCAGCCTGTTCTGTGTGCGAGTCTTGAGGCAAAGTGAGTTCGAAGCTAATTGACTTTGAACAGCAAATTATAGAACATATCAGCAAAATGTTTGAGACTAATGACTGACACTTAAAAAACAGCTTGGAGGTAAATAGGTCGGCATCAGTGTGTTTTTGCAGAGCAGGTTTTTTTGAAATGAGAACTGCCAGTTCGCTCTGTGTTTAGAGAAAAATCAAATAAAATCATGATTTAACAACTTTTGCCTCAACTATCTCAGCAGGAAAAAAAAAAGGCTGACAGATCAAATGCTGTGATCAGAGTCTGAATAACTTTAAACGTTGTGACATGGCAGACATAAGACACGGATATCAAACAGGAAACAACTTCTGAACTGCATTCTCCTTCTTAATTAAAGGACTATAAGACATGTCCAAAAAAAAAATCGTATTGTTGAGGGGAGGGTTTGCTCAGGGGGAGCTTTTTTAACGTGTTCTCAGCCCTACTGGATATGATATTACATAGAGCCTGACCCCAGCTGATTTTATTGCCCGATATTTGCCTATCACGGATATTTCCGATATTCTTTGAGTGCCTGTTGGAAGTCAAACAGAACATAAAAACGATATTTAAGGCTTCATCTGGACCACCGGGCATCCTTCGTACTAAAGCGTGATGGAGCGATCCAGTAATGAGAAAAATTAATCACAGCAGTCATGAAAACCTCACACCATTCTCCATAAAACTCCATCATCAAGTTTGAAGTGACCGTCAGGAGAACAGCCATCTGCCTGCAGGTTTCTATGGAACAAAGCACCAACACGGTCACTTTTCTTTGCACTGCTGAGGGTTGAGGAAGTCGCGGTCCTGGTCTGAAGTTGGCTGCAGCGTAGAGAGCTCTCCCGTCCTTTTATTGGAAGCAGCGGGTGACATTTGGACGGCCCAGCGTGGCAGGAACCGCACGCTCCAGCAGCTTTCAGCAACGAGCAATTCTGCTGATCGATCGGCCTCTGTTCCTCGTATTAAATAATCAAAGCGCAGAAGCCCCGAGCACCTGACTCTGCTGCCGGCCGGCCTCTCGGGGCTGAACTGGTCAGCTGTGACACATCTGAAGCTCACCGAGCGTGCTCCGAACAACGCAGTCACTTTCTCACTTTATAGTTCAGTTTTCTGAAGTTTTCTTAAATTCAGTGAAATAAAACAGAAACCAGGCTTCATGCATAACGTGCAAACCTGAAGCTCTCAGAGATGTTATTACTGCAATATGACATCAAACTGATGCCGTGTTATGAGATCATAGAAACAACTTTTCACGTTTGTTTAAAGGGGAACTCAGATTGTGTTCATGAAGATCAGTTTAACCAGCGCTACTCGGTACCAACGTGAGCTGTGAGGATCCTACAGGATTTATTCAGAGCTGAGAAAAGAAGCTTGTATACATGTCAACAAAAGTTGTTTTAGGGGATTTTTACATTTCTGCATTTAAAAAAAACATCCTGCCAAAAACCTTGTATGCTTGCTGAGGTGAAAGAGTTGGTGTCCTGATAAAAAACAAATCGGGAAAAACTTCTGAACGGCTGGAATCGACTTGTTCCAGCTGCAGCGCTGCAGATGTGGACGACATATCTTTTTTTGTGTTTTTGTAAATGTGAGATTTATTCAAGTATTTAATGTCCCAGAGTTTTTCTACACAATCTATAAGTTGTTTAGTAGTTAAAGTTAGTTTAAATTGTTGAAATGAAACAGTCGGGACCACAATCTTTTAAAAACTGTGTAACTTTAGTTCACTAAATGTTTCTGTGCATGTGCAGAAACAGACTAACAGTCTGTTCGCCGAGCTGGACTGAAAATATCCTGACGTTGTTCTTATTTCAACACACGCCAGATTGATATGGATTTTGTCGTTTCAGTATCGAAGGGAAAACAACCGATTGTGTTTCCACAACAACATGTTCAATTATTCCTTTAAGGTGTCAGAGATGTGCAGGATTCTTCCTTTGTCTTTCATGTGACTTGGTTTTAAAGGAAACCCCGCGGCTGAGTTTGTCCGTTTGGGATGCAGCTGAGTGTTTCTGTCTGAGTAAATATCTTCCAGTGTTTCACTGCAGCCGTCGTCTGACGCACACCTCAAACTCTGAGGTTTGTTCCATCCTCAGTGGAGAGAAGTTTCTACCTTTATTGGATGTGAAGAGACTGAATGAGCCTCGCTTACTTTTTATTTTGCATATTTGTGTCAGTGACGTCCATCAGCGTGAAAACACGTAGTTTGTTTCTGACAGCAGAATTTAATAGTCAGGATTCGTATTATTTCCGTTTTACTTCCTTCCCCGTCTCTGTCACTCAGTCTCTGTCTCCCCCTCCTCTCTTCCTCTGATTCTTTGTCTCTTCCTCCTGTTTTGTCGACAGGTTGTGCTGCTTTCTTTTTCATCCCTCTCGCTGCCTTTGATCTCCTGAAGCTTAAACTCATTGTGAGAGAGGAAATGAGAAGAAACGCAGAATAATCCGGCATTTCAGGCTCATCCTTTGCTCTTTCCACGGAGATCAGCGTGATACAGCAGTGAAAACCTCTTTTCTTCTCGGCACGTTCGCCTGTCATATCGAGACAAAGGACGAACAGCTGTACTGAGACTCTCTCTGCTTATCTGCAGGCGAAGACAAACTATTCTTTTTTTTTCTTCTGGGCGTCTTTTGTCCATGAGTCAGCTAAACCTCAGTTTACAGTATTTCTGCAGGAGTGTAAGCAAAGCTGTGAAATAGCGAAGAAGTAAAAATGATGAGTGGTTGTTCGTGAGGATCTCGGTGGCGCCCGCCATCAGTAAAAAATGTGTTAGAAAAAAAAAGAATCTTGTTCCAAATTTTTCACAATAAAACTAAAATCTCAGTGTAGAAGCAGTATTTGATCCTGGTGTATCTCAACAGATCGGCGTCTCTGAGCTATCGCTGCTTTGATGGTGGATCCCAGATTCTTACAAAATATGAACAATAATATTTCCTTGTTTCAACACATCTAAACTAATTGAACAGACATTGTTGAGCAGATGAGACGGAGCAGGATGTCTGCTGATAAACTGTTTGAGTACGAGATGGAGGATGAACCACCGACCTGCTCACTGGATGTTTGTTTTGTGATGGTGGGAAACGTGGAAATCGTTTTTGCTTTGCAGCAAATTGGCACTTTGCACGCTGAGTGTGAGTGTTTGTGTTTGTGTTTGTGCGTGTAGAGCCTGCGAATATGTGGATCTTCCATTTTTGGGGAATAGATGATTGCATCGATGCAGAGCTGCTTCCTCTAACAGCCCTCCACATAAAACAAGCAAACAAATATTCAGAAGCATCAACTGCACTCGCCTCAACAACCTCCTTTCAAAAACTGAACCTGTACATTCAGACGGGCCTCTGGACCTCGGAGAAATGCACTTAGTTACTCACTGCTGAGAGTTGCATGAGAGGATTTCTACCTTTCTCATGTCTGTGGGCTAGAAGCTGCCTGCTAACTTAGCTTAGCACGATTATGGGAAGCCCAGCTTTGTCTAAATGCAACAAAATCCACCGACCAGCACATCTTGTATGTGAACAAGCAACTAATTTCACATTTAAACAAACTGCAGACAAACTATAGACTTGTATAGGTTCTGGAAGAGGTTATAAAATGTCTTCAGTTTTCTTTTCTTGACAAGAGTTTGATGTGAATATTTATACTTTCATATGTGTATAGTAAAAATTAAGGCACCACCAGTGGGCCGCTAAATTAGCTTAGCATAAGATTGGAAACCAACAGTTGCAGCATGTTTTTGGAATTAGAAGTTTATAAGAAGCGTATAGGAACCAAAAAGTGGAAAACGAGAAAAGTTAAATAAGTTATATTTTAATGGGTTGAAAAGTGAAGTGTTGAGATGTTGCTGCTGTCATGTGACGTTGACATGAGGAATCATTCAGCATTAAACGGCCTTTAGCATCGATCCTCTGATCACGCTCCCTCATAAACATTGAATTGCTCCTTTCAATAAAACGGTGTTTGTTGTGGCTCTTCTTTCTGTAAATTGATCCTCGCTGCACAAACAACACGCGAGTGCATCCGGTGCTAACTACGCCTCGATGGTGAGCAGAGTCTGTCCACGGCTCTGCGTTGATCGTTCTGATGTTCTTTATGTGTCTCGCCACCACAACATCAGTTCAGACTCCTTCTGGCTCCACAGCAGGTGAAGTGCTGGAGGGCAGCGGCAGGTCACATGGGAGATGAGTGTAAATGAGAGGAAGACGAGATGGAGCGGTGCTTCAGCCAAAAAGCACATCGACCCCACCCCCCTCCCCTTCCCCCTCCCCCTCCCCCGTCTGATAAATGCCTCTCCTCATTTTGGTTTAGTGTGCAGCAGTGCAGGGTGCGTACCGGGTGAGGCCTGCAGAGGCACGTCAATACTCGGTGAAGTGTGCGTCCCCCTCGGCCGTTTTATCCCCGAGCCGTGGTCGGCGGCGGCGAGAGCACTCTGTTGTGAAATTTAATTTCACGCTTTGTATGTCTATTGATTTTTATTGGTCTTTAGACAAAATGAGTCGCTGTATTGTCAAACGGCCGAGTCTTGAAAAAAGGCCAGAAACTGATTTGTGTCTTTTTGGGTGTGGATGTGTTGGACGACGGCGTGTGCGTGTGTTTACTTCACCTTTACCCTTAGAGGCCTGAGTCTCCGCCTCCTTCGGCGTGCGGAAGCGCAGCGATTCGCTCAGCGGGCTCATCCCAGACATGCTGATGGACTGGACATGCACGATGTAGTCTGTCTCCTCCTCCAAGTCCCATAATGCACAGGAGCGCGTGGTGGTGTTGACTTCCTGGATGAATCGCAGCATGCGCACGTCTTTCTTCTGTTGGAGCGGGACATCGGAGACACATGACGTACATGACGTGGACACCGACTCCACCCACAGCATCACACAAATCTGGCTACATCACATTTCAGATCAGTGTGTTTCATGCCGCTGTTGTAGAAGTTAAATTCTGACTGAGACTCGGATGAGAAGCTCGATATCACTCTCGTGTCCGTACTCTAAATATGAAGCTGGACATAAAGTGAACAGACCTCCAGTCAGTCTGTCCGTGAACAGATCAGGTGGGTTTTCTTGCCTTCGGAGAACCTGTGGTGACTTGGACCAACACGAGGTCCCGGTCTGGCTGCAGCTCCGTGTTTAATGGACCATTCATTATGAAATGGTCGAGCTTCAGTTTTTGGCCAGTAGTCTTTGGCTTCTTCAAAAATATCTGTTTTCTAGCAAGCGGTAAAAGAAAAAATCAAAGTTCAAACCAAATGAGACAAAGTACCCTCGGGCTGGAGGAGGTCAATTTAATATATATCGAGAGATTTACTGCATGACAGAAGTTTCCGTGGACAGATCCTTTAAAACGCCCTTTTTATCCATAAGCCTTGTTATGATTTGCAAAGCCCTTTAAAAACTTCTCATGAACCACGTCTGATAAAGGATCATCCCGTTGGATATCTCCTCCGGCCTGTTCTTGAACCTGCAGTTAAACTTGCTCTCCAATGTCCTGATGTCTCAGAGAATTGATGGAAATGCATTTAAATTCATTTTAGTCACTTTAAATTTACCAGATTTTTTTTACTGAATATAGAAAATAAGATCACAATATAATTTTTTTTTTTTTTATCTGTTTTCAGGACTTTGAGGTCTAAGATGAAAGAATAAATAATCTATGGCCTTCATTTGAGTGTATTTAAAACTTTGATCATATTTTGAATCTATTAAGTTTTATACATATCGATTATAGACTAGATAACTCTGCACTCGAGATTTCAACAGCATATTTGCTCAGATTCCTTAAAAAACTCATCTGTCATTTGTTTCTTTAGCCGTCACTTCCTCATCTCTGAGTCTGACCCCGCAGCTGTCGCCGTCACTCAGCCTGCGAACGGCTGTTTGTGTCTGAAGATGGCAGCTCGTCTCACGTAAAGTAAAGCGATTAAAGCATGAGCGGGAAATAAGAGATGTGTGTGTGAGGAGTTTGTACGTTTCACACAGCCGTCACTGTCTGTTAGAGAGCGGACAGGCCGCGAGGCAGCATCCGGTGATGATTCCCATAATGCACAGCGATTTATTTTCAGTAACGGAGCGACGGAATAAAGAGAAGCGGACATGGCAGCGAGCAGCCTGTGATGAAACACAACTAACTTCAATTAGTGTTTGAACAGCCAGCTGCGGATCCTCCCGTTACTTTTACATCCGGTTTGTGTTACGGCTGTGATGTTTGTGTTACTCACCTGCTGTGTGATGGCAAAGCCGATGACGGGGTCTCCCTCGGGGATGTCCCATGATACCACAGCAGAGTTCCCTTTCACCTCTCTGACGGTCACATTGACGGGAGGCGACAAGCTGTCTGCAAGCAGGGACACAAACAAACGCTCCTTTTTTACCTTCTGCAGTACGAAGTGGAGGAGAAGCTCTGCGGCCGCCGGCGCGGCAGGAACACTAATTCAGTGGTGTGAATAAATCGCTCGGCTGAATCCATTATGTAACGTGGGATTAATGAGGGAGAATAGGAACAGGAAAGAGTTCCTCAGAGGCTCAGCAGACACCGCAGGAGGAGGATGGAGGAGGACTAGTTAGTTTCACTACTACTATACAGGTTTGAAATATTTAAGATTGGATTTTACAATTTAAAACGAAGATTTGAATGTTTTTAGCTTCTAACATTTTGGTCCACCACTAAAATATTTAACAAGATAAAAAAAAGATTCATCCTTTTGGTACCAAAACTCTTTTTTTCCCTCTACAGCTCAAAGTTTTCACTTGATGACAGAAATATCAACATCTGCAACACGGATCTGCACGAGGTGGTTTTGAGACATTCATAGTTCCCAGATGATGTTTTCAGAGATTAACGTGCTGCTGAGAGAGGACTGTAATCAGCTGCATCATCAGATCTTTGGTTTATGATCAAACACCTTCAAAACTATTTGCTCAGCTGAACTCTGGTAAAGTTAACATGCTAACACGCTGAAAGGTAAACGATGTACTTGCTGAACGTCAGCGTCGTCGTTTTAAAATGATAACTTTTAAAAAACCAATGACTTCTGAGATCTTAAACGATTAAACGGCAAAGAACTTTGTTAGAAAGCTTCTGCCCTTGGTTTAGTCCTCCCGAAGCCAACGATGTTTCAGAAGAAAAGAAAAGAAAATAGCAGCTCATATTAAAATCTTTCTCCCAAACACTCTCGTTCGACATTTCTAATCTTCCAACCTTTCGGATCTCGTGTTTTCATGAGTTGTGAGTCTGGTTTTTGCTTCCTGCAGGTGTCCACAGCCCGACGCTGCTGTGACTTCTTCAGCCGATTCTCTGTTTGACAGAAGAACGTAATGAAAGTCTGGACGCTGACTACAGAAAAGTCCTCATTAAATTCAGCTGCTCGCTTTTCCTGCACTCGTTCAGTATTTTAAGACACACGAACGATAAAATGACCGAAGCCTGAACAGAAACACAGAAACAGTGGCGGGAGCCTCAACTGCATCTACAGCAAGTGTGTGTGTGTGTGTGTGTGTGTGTGTGTGTGTGTGTGTGTGTGTGTGTGTGTGTGTGTGTGTGTGTGTGTGTGTGTGTGTGTGTGTGTATCTCCATGGATACTTTAGTGGCCTTGGCTACTGTTGAATACTAAGACACACTAATTTATGTATGTGTTGCACTATTCTACACACACACACACACACACACACACACACACACACACACACACACACTGGCTACAGTCCTCCACGTGTGTTTGTGCAGATCAGATGATCGAGACAACAGTAACAGTAACACACTGCGACTGTGGCAAAGAGACTGATTATAATTTCATGGAAACACAATCAGACTCCCGACGTGTGCTTTGTGATTTCATGTGGATGCGTTTAATGCCCGTTGGGGAAATCATCTTCTGTTACAACTATGAACTGTCAGATGTCTGAACTGCTGCCTGAAAAATGTTGAGATGCAGATTTTCTAAAAGAAAGACCAGAAAACGATCAAACAATCGATAGAATTATCCGAAGAGCTTCCAGACAAGTTTAGACATTTTCTTTTTATGTTAATTAAGGACATTCTCAGTTTGAAATTGATATATTTGTATTTTATGTGCATTTATTGATGGAATAATTCAGGAATAATTATTTCTAAATAATCTTTGCTTAATAACAATAATCTGCTTTAGCTGCTTTGTGTATCTTCGCATAAAGACTTGAAACAGGTGGAAACAGCTCCTCTTGCTCTGTTGAAAGCTTTGTGATTTTTTGTACAGATTGAACAAACAGGACATATTGTGTATATTAGTGAGCTCGAGGTGGATCGGTGCCTTCGGACAGAGCCAGACGAGCTGTTTCCCTGTTTCCAGTCTTCATGCTGAGCTAAATAAAGAAATCAAAGTTGTAATGTTTCCTTCACCATGACGAGAGGACGCCGTCCTGCCGGTGCGTTACCTTGGGTCTGTTGGGTTTTGTGGATTGGTTGATATTCGTAATGAGGAGCAGAGAAGACGGACGAGGACAGCTGGTTCCTCTGTGAGGTCATCGTGTCCCTTTAATTGGACATTAATCTAATTCAGCCAATCAAACGCAGTCAAAGAGTTGTCGAGCAGGTTAGTGCTCACAGACCTCCGAGCCGGTAACGACGGTATATAATGTATATATATATATATATATATATATATATGCATCCGTGTTACCATGGTTACCAAACATTTTGATGCGTGTGTTGCACATACAGATCACTTTAAGGGCTTGACACGTCATGCTAAAACACACATCTGCCGTCATGAAATCCTGCGGCTACACTTCACCTTGAAGCGGGTGACCCTGATGACATCACTGTGACATCATCGGAATGACATTCCCAGAATTGACAAAGCTCCTGCAGAGACTCAGAGGGACATTAACAACGGTTGCCATTAGCTGCCTCTCAGCGCTAATTAACTGATCTGGATTACTTCTTTAAAGAGCTGCAACCGGTAGAAACAGAAAAAGGAAAGAAAGAAGAAAATCGAAGCAGAAAGTGGAATAGAAACCGTTTTTATCCTGCAGACGTGATGAGGCCATCAGTCTCTGACTCGTCAGATCTCTGAAGCTCCGTCTGTGAAGCTCTGCCTCTCACACCTCATGTCTTTTAAATCCTATAATTTTGCACAGAGCTTGTTAGCTCTTAATAAAGCCTCTAAATTTGTGATCTCGGTGTGACGACTTCCTCTTTGTACCTGAGAGCAGTCTGCTGCAGAGCCCTTTGAAATCAAACGGCTTTAATATCGAGATCTCTGTGACTTCCTCGTAGTGTGCATTTCTTTTGTTTCTTCTTTATTGTATATAGTGCTGAGTGCCGTTTATGCTTTGTTGCATAAATAAATTATCGCGTTTTAAGTCTTTCCTGGAAAACAGACCTTGATCTCTGAGACTCCTGCATTAAACAGGAGACAAAGGGAAAAAGAACAGATAAAGTATTGCATATATATTACAGGAGATTGAGACAAGGTGAGGTTTTAAAAATATATGTACATGCCCTTGTTATTTCTCCTCAGCTCTCTGCAAAACAAAGTTAAAGCCTCTCTCTGAGTGTCCTCACGTCCCACAGCTTCTGGTCACTTTTCATCTGTCTGTGTGCGTCGCGTCTTCGCTCCGTGACGGCGTGACACACCGAGGGACAAAGACAGGGGACGGTGGCCGTGACCGCGGCCCTTAAATATCCACACAACACGAGAGACAGCTCTAATGAAACACCAGACAGATGTCTTCATAAACTCTCCGTGGCACACAGTCGGCCTCACCCTGAGAGACGGGGGTGACTTTGAGCCAGGACGGATGTCCACGGTGTGTGTGTGTGTGTGTGTGTGTGTGTGTGTGTGTGTGTGTGTGTGTGTGTGTGTGTGTGTGTGTGTGTGTGTGTGTGTGTGTGTGTGTGCACATGCGCGTGCATGCGTGCATGCATGCCTCTTTGCCAGATGATGATCAGAGTGACAGCTAGTTGTCTGTCCCACACTGAGCAGTGTGAAGGGTGTCAGCTCCTTAATGTCCTCCTTCATTAGAGAACTCAGTGGGACGGAGTGTGTGTGTGTGTGTGTGTGTGTGTGTGTGTGTGTGTGTGTGTGTGTGTGTGTGTGTGTGTGTGTGTGTGTGTGTGTGTGTGTACAGTGAAGGAGAATAAGTCAAGTAGCTTTTTCACAACAGAGACTTGTTTGAAGACAGAGAACAGTCTTTGTCCATGAAGTCCATCAATGTTTAATGAACGCTCTGTCTGTCAACCTCAGAGAGACGAGACTGTTCCTCCAGAAGATCCTTCAGGAACGACTCCTTCACAAAACTGCCAAGTGTGCAGACACACGGGCTGCAGATGGAGGAACACTGCAGGTAGCATGACAACATCAAATCTGGAACACACAATTTACTGTGCTGTAAAGAAGAAATCGTTTTTCTGTTGTTTTAGATGTCTAACTGCCATTTTGTAACGCAGATACTTTAGAGGTCAGAGATCTTTATGGGATTTGTTTTTTTTGCCTCGTGTCATTTTCACAGGTTCTTTTCTCTGGGTCCTATGTTCTATGGGTCCTACATTCTCTGGGTCCTACATTCTCTGGGTCCTATGTTCTATGGGTTCTATGTTGTCTGGGTCCTACGTTCTCTGGGTCTTATGTTCTCTGAGTCCTACGTTCTCTGGGCCTTATGTTCTCTGAGTCCTACGTTCTATGGGTCCTATGTTGTCTGGGTCTTATGTTCTCTGAGTCCTACGTTCTATGGGTCCTATGTTGTCTGGGTCTTATGTTCTCTGGGTCCTACGTTATCTGGGTCCTACGTTCTCTGGGTCTTATGTCCTCTGGGTCCTACGTTATCTGGGTGCTATGTTCTCTGGGTCCTACGTTCTCTGGGTCTTACGTTCTCTTGGTCCTACGTTCTCTTGGTCCTACGTCCTCTTGGTCCTATGTTCTCTTGGTTATATGTTCTCTGGGTCCTACGTTCTCTGGGTCTTGTGTTCTCTAGGCCCTATGTTCTCTGGGTTCTATGTTCTCTGGGTCCTACATTCTCTGGGTTTTATGTCCTCTGGGTCTTATGTCCTCTGGGTCCTATGTTCTCTGGGTCTTATGTCCTCTGGGTCCTACGTTATCTGGGTGATACGTTCTCTGGGTCCTACGTTCTCTGGGTCTTACGTTCTCTTGGTCCTATGTTGTCTGGGTTCTATGTTCTCTGGGTCCTACATTCTCTGGGTCCTACGTTCTCTGGGTCTTACGTTCTCTTGGTCCTATGTTGTCTGGGTCTTATGTGTGTGAGGTGTGTGAGAACACACAGCCAGCGTGGACGCTGGCTCCCTTCATTCACAGTTAATGTGTCATGATAGAGCCATCAAGATTTTGTGTTGATCTGATATTTGCCCTTGTATGTGTCAGAGGAGACCTTGGCATGTAGTCTCGTACACACACACACACACACACACACACACACACACACACACACACACACACACACACACACACACACACACACACACACACACACACACACTCTCTCTCTCTCTCTGCTCTCATACACAGAAGTTAGGAGCGTCGCAGCGTGACTCTCTGGAGAAGAGGTGAACGTGAGGCGATCCTCTGTCTCATTTTGAAGCTGAAGCATCTGGTGAATAATTCAGAAGTGTTCTCTAGCTGCATGTGTGCGCTCACACTGAAGTGTTGTGTCATGTTTTATGATTGACAGTCTTAATGCCTTTTTTATTGGACTGCTTCCCAGATGTGTTGTGTCGCCTCGTTTCCATGTTTCCAAACAGGAAGCTCCCCTATGGATCTCTTCTTTTCTCCTTCTCTGTCCCGTCGTTTGTTTCGCTGCCAGTACTTTAGGATCTGCATCCATCACATCTTTGTCAGAGGAAATCCAATTCATCCAATTCTTTCTCTCCTCACTTTTTTGCTTTCGACAGCTATTTTTCTGACTGTAACAGACACGAAGCCTCCTCACACACACACACACACACACACACACACACACACACACACACACACACACACACACACACACACACACACACACACACACCGTCTATCTGTTTTTGTCTCCTTCTCATCTCTGTCTGCCTCCCCGACGCTCCTCGCTGTATTTCTGAGCTGCACCAGGTTGTTTTTTGGCAGCTCCTCCACCGCCTGGTGTGTAACGCTCTCCGCCTCTAGCTGACACTTCAATGGGCATCAAGGTGCAGCGAGGAGATGGTGGGTGAAAAGGGGAGACGCCAGCCGAGCCGTGACTCACTCATGTACTATTCCACTATTGATTAGCCTCATGCTTCTCACACACTTCCCTGCTGATCAGCCGGCTCTCGGTGGAGGAAGATGAGCTGGAATGGTTTCAGCTGAGAATATCAAATATATTTTCGTCTTCCTTTAAACACTCCCTGTTTGTGTCTATATGAGGCTGTGCACGTCGCAGTGTTCTCCGCGGTCCACTCTGAACACAGCAGCGCCGCGCCGTCAAATAATCACACCCGAGGGTTTTTTTTGTCCCTTTGTAGAGAAATTAGTTATTTACTCATAGGAAATGAATTTTCCAACCCCGCCGGCCAGGAGAGCGCCGAGGCAGGGAGTGGAGCGGCTGCAAAATAGCATCTTTTTTTTCCCCTTCTCTTTCCATCAGATGGACACACACACACACACACACACACACACACACACACACACACACATTCACTTCTCTAATTAAATGTCAAAAGGCAGCGTATGAAAATCAATGCAGCATTGTGTACAGAGAGAATGCAAGCCAGCTAACTCACGACGGCAACAGAGTGCCGTGAGGATGATTATTTGACAAACTAATGAAACCTGCTGTCGAATCAGGAGCAGCCTCCTCCTCCAGGCAGGGAAACAGCAGCGACATGGGACGGGGGGCTGATAACGCTGAAGGGGCTCACAGCTTGACTTAAAGTCATGAATATGATATTAGCGCATCATGATGCACTTTGCTCTTTTCTCCGTTTCACTCATAATGTCGCTTCTGTCTGTTTTCTCTCTCTCTGGACTCCTTTGATGCCCGGCGGCTCAGCTGGGAAAGTAACGGCCTCAGTGGCTGCCTGGAGGATTGGTGTCACCGGCAGGTGGAGGGGAAGGACGTGAATAAGACTCTGCTTCTGATTCCTCCATGTTTCACTCCCTCCTTCTGCCACCAGCCTTCTCCCTCCCTCTCTCTCTCTCTCTCTCTCTCTCTCTCTCTCTCTCTCTCTCTCTCTCTCACTATTTCACTATCTCCCTTTTCATGCGTTCATTTTCTTTCTCTTCATCCATCACTCCCTGTATTTCTGTGCATCTCTCTCCAGAGTGTTTTCTCCTGAGACCGGCACATGCTGTGACTGACTGCTGGCCCCGGACTGAGTGTTGAGGCCCCCAGCTGGTGGCACACTGGTTGATCAAACTGACTGACACACACACACACACACACACACACACACACACACACACACACACACACACACACACACACACACACACACACACACACACACACACACACACACGTTAACACACACAGGTGTCCTCTACACATTCACCTTTACTCAACCTTATCTGTGTCACACACAACTTCTGAAACAGGAGAAAGAAAGTTTTGTAAGACGAGACAAACGAGCAGAAGTGTGTGTGTGTGTGTGTGTGTGTGTGTGTGTGTGTGTGTGTGTGTGTGTGTGTGTGTGTGTGTGTGTGTGTGTGTGTGTGTGTGTGTGTGTGTGTGTGTGTGTGTGTGTGTGTGTGTGTGTGTGTGTGCAGGTAAACTCCTTGGGGGCCCACCTGTGCTGAACACTGCTCAAATGGAAAACACACCATCTGGGCCACAACACACTCCACAAGATCCGACGGCCCGGCGCCAAATAAAGACGGTGTGTTTAAGCTGTGCTGGGCTGCTGAGATCTGCAGTGGGAGGAATGAGGAGCCTACGCTCTGCTTTGTGTGCTCAAACCATCGTTTCTCGGAGAAAAATCCAATTGATCAATTTTATTCTTGTGGCTGACGGTGTGCACATATTTGGAAGTGCAGTGCTGAAGCAATTACAGAAAAACAAACTAGAGTACTGTCAGCCATGTAAGCATGACTCCCGTATTATGTATCATCATTACTGACAGTGTGCACAGTGAAGAGTGACATCAGTCCATTAAAGCCTCCAGACAGCACCTGTCAATCCATATAAGACAGAGAGGGTCTGTTCAGGTCATTAATCTGCAATCAATCAACAAACTGTTACACTGTGACAACGTTCATTTTAATTGAGTTCACCTCTGGGTATATTTTATGTTATACTGAAACGGTTCAAATTCCAGTAATTAACAAGCCAAATGTCATAAAATGCTATCATTGAAACAAGAGGAGAACAAAAGTGTCTCAACATTTCAGCCAAACTAATTGCTTCACAGCAGAAACACTTTTATCGCTCGTACACACCAAATCAGCCGACACGTAACCGCCATGAATTCATTCATGTTGTGTAAAATTGTGTAAAATACAATAACACCAGCACCAATGCTAGAACACACAACCTGGCATGAATCAGACTTCCTGTAAGTCCTCTGCTCTCGTTACAGAATCTCAACCCAACTGTCTGTGATGTTTTTCATCTTTAACTTTCCTGGCTGCTACTTTCATCACCTTCATGTAACTCTACGTTAACTTTGCCTTTGAAAGGGAAGTCGTTGATCACATGCAGAAAGTTGTGAGTGCACACCTTTACTTTCAAGCCATTTATTCTGTGTAATTGGCAGCTCAGACGCTCCTCCTCCTCCTCCTCCTCCTCCTCAACCTGCACACACTCAGACGTGATGCTGGACAGACGACTGACAGCAGAGCATGTAATACACACGCCCGTCCACTAGGGGGAAACGTATCAATGTCGTGTGCTTTAGAAAAACAAAACCATGTGGTTACGGCCAGAAAAAAACCTCCTCTGTTTATGTCATGTTCTTCTCACATCCAGACGTTTCCAGGCGTGTCAATGACACGCTTCCCTGTAATGGACCGGCGTGTGTATTACACGCTTTGCCGTGCTACTGAGCTGCAGAGAGCTGCCATTGCTGCATCAGTCTTTTGGCATCATCAGCTCTTTCTCCCACAGGTCCATATGATTGTTCCAATCTGTCCTCCAAAGCCTGATTCACTCCAGTTTTGGCAAAACAACTAAAGAGAGAAGAGAGAGAGAGAGAGAGAGAGAGAGAGAGAGAGAGAGAACCTGATACCTCTTAACAAAACCAAACACGGACAAAGCTTCCCAGTAAAATGACACTGAAAACAATTTGATGAAAAAAGATGAATATCTCCATTATCTCCTTCATGTTTCCTGCTGCTGTTGTTGGGTTTTAATCCGAGTGTCTCCACCAGATCTGAAAGCTTCAGCAGATAAGAACTCTCTCACACAGTCGCTGTAATCATCTGCAGCACCGACGAGCTCTCGAAGAGGAGCTCAGAGAGGCTTTTAGAAACGAAGAAAGAGGTTCAGTTGGCGCCAGAGGAAAGAGCAGCAGCAGCTGTACGTTCATAACAACGCTCGGCTGCGCTGCCGCTCTGAAAGGACCTCGTGAAAACGTCTCATCACACTTCTTTCAATTCAGTCAGGTGAGAATTTAAGTTGACAGAGTGTGAGGCATCAGGAGAGATGATGTGAGCTGGACTGACAGAAACAAAAGCAAAGCTACAGGCAGGATGGACGTCTTTTTCTTTATTTCCCCAATTCTCTGCTCTTGAAATACGCCTGCTCGGTCCAACCAGGCTTAGAAATGCATTAATAAAATATAGCAGTGTGCACGTAGCACAGAAGAAAAACATAAATACTATTGTGCAAAAAATGAGAGTAGTTCTATAAAGTACCTGTGACAAAGCTTTTATTGACATTTGAAGAAATCATTTATTAATATTATAAGTGTGAACATAAATTGTGGAATGTTTTATATCAAAAAGCAAAGACCTGTAATTATATAGCAGAGCATTCACAAGTTAAAAAGCCTGAGATCTCTGGTGTTGTTTTTACTGGACACTCTTGTGGGAAGTTTCCCAACTTGTTTAACAAACCTTGAGATGTACAGACGATTCAAAACGACTGTTTCTTACATCACGTTTTGTTAGAGATTATGAATGTTGTTGTCGACATGAAAACCAGGTCTGGTTTTTAGAGTTGTTCAGCTGAAGTTGTTGCTGCAGCAGTTTGTGAGTTCAGACTCAGCGTGGCTTGAATGTGAGTGTTTATGAATTTTTACGACTTCTTGTTACCTGGAAAGCTGTCGAGCAGCTTACTGAGCCAACTGATGAAATTCATGCTCGATGCAGAACAGAAGTAACAAACAGCTGTGATCACCCGCTGTGCTGATAAGAATAAAGTGTGCATGCAATTCCTGAGATGTGTTTCCACTGCAGCCTCTGGATGGAAGCTAACCGTCCTCGCAGCTTGGGAATGTGTATCGGTTTATTCTTGTAAATAATATGGTCGACATGAAAAATAAACAAAATAAATCTGTGAAAGTCACAGATCAAACTGCTGCTCCTGCACCTTTCCATGCAAATGCAACATAATAAGATCCCTGTCTTAATAATCTGATGCAACATTTATAATAATCACACACAACATTCTGCGTCCCCTGTGACTCTTCCATGTAAACACACACACACACACACACACACACACACACACACACACACACACACACACACACACACACACACACACACACACACACACACACACACACACACACACACACACACACACACACACCTCTCCATCCTGCCTGTTCAGAGGGAGCGGTGATGATTCAGCCCTCCAATCAGGAGGCCACCCCACACACCCAGCAGGTCGAACACATCTGAGTAAAATCAGAGCAGCACAAACTGCTGACGGCACCGTGGAATATGAACGTGAGCCCTGAACATCCTCCCACACCGATGATGGACTCGGTATCTGTTCAGCAACGATCACTCGTCTGATTCGGTGCACGTGACAGAACCAACCATCGGAGCCCTGAGGGTCGGTTTGCTTTCTGAAATGAATAATGCAGCATGATGTGTCTGATGTGTTTATCAAACCGCCCTGAAAGCACAAACAAGTATTTGTAAACGTGTGTTGGAGAATCTACTGTGTGTCTGTTTCTGCGACTGATTGGACGTCTGCTCAAATATTCACAGTTCAAGTCTGTTTCCAGTTTTGATGATAAGTTGGTGTGAGAGAGAGGAAGACGGGGAGCGACTCCACACTCTGGGTCTTTGAACTCTCTACGGATGCGAGATGGCCGAGCACTTCACACATTATGTACTTTACCAACACAGAAATGATCACCTGGCAGGTGTTCCTGCAGTTTTTGGTTTACAGCACAAACAAATAACCTCTGATCTCTGAAAGACTCGTTTTTCTTCACTCATGATTATAAACGTCTCCCAAACAAAGAAACCGACCTGGAGTGTTTCCAGCGCCGGCATCAGTGTTCAATCTGTTGATTGATTCACTGAGCTTCCTTTTTTTTTTTCCTTCTCTGAGCTCTCGACGGTTACGGCGCAGGGAAAATTGCCTGCGAGGGATTTATGGTCTCATTTGGATGAATGTGTTTGAGAGTCGATTTACATTTTAAATGGAAACATTACCTTTCCTTTTCCCCGGATCAACCAGCTGTTTATGAGTCACTGTAAACACAGACACAGTAAAGATGCCACCGTAGTGTAAAGTTTACGGCACCCACTCTGCTGCCGCTCCACCTCTACGCCTCCTCGTCCATTCGGCCTGATTCTCCCGCTGCAGGTGTCTGACTGAGTCTTAAAATACAACCGAGAAAGCAAAAGGTAAAGTTTGTGAATAGGTCGTCTCTTCTCAACATTTATACTCACTGAGGTTCAGAAGTGATTCTTGGCCTTGAGAACAACAGTTGGAGAAAAACATCAGCCTTCGATGTCTTCACTGAGCAGCAGAGGGCGTTTACTCAGTCGTCACAGGATGTTTACATGTTTACATGTTTTCTGAGTGATGCTTACTCGCTGACCGCATCACTGTCGCGCCAATTCATGACATTAAAACACCCTCCTGAGTGATATTGTGATTATGCCACAAGTTATCAACTTAATAAAATACGTAATCAAAATATATTCATATTTTGGGGCAATTTGCTCTTAAAATATTAAAAGTTGTTGTTAGTACCATCTCCGTTTCCATGGCAATACATGTGGTAGGACTAACAACTGGAAAACATCAGTAGACTCTTATGTAATCAATGCAATGTTTACTCCTCCAGGAAGTAGTCCGAGCCTTCGTAACGACCGAGCAACAGAGACGATTTCTAGGCCGTCTAATCCTAAAATACAAAAGTCATAAAAAAATGAATGTAAAAAAAAAATAGATGCAATCATTTCCACAATTCACATGTTTCAATCTAACGAAATATTATGCTGCAATTCAAATTTTGGAGATGGCAGTGCTATTTTCTAATGATCCGCACGGTGGGTGGTCGTGCTGATTTTAGCACATTTCAGTCAGATTTCTTGGCGGGAAATACGAAGTGTATAACAAAATACATTTAAGATATGAAAGGAAACAAAGGAGTGAGAGATTCAACAGTTGTCTCGGCCTGATTCCTGATGTCTTTACACCTAAAATCCAACCAGCACTTCGAGGATCAAAAATGAACTGGAACACACTAATTGGTTTGCTTTTAATCGTGCAAATAAATGCATCGCTTCATCAGAGTAAAACTGGACGAAGTCACGATGCAAACACACAATCAATTTGTGCAAATGTCGCTGGATAGATTTCACATCTATTAGTGGATTCGAGGGCTGGAGAACTTCTCGTCCATGTTTGGATTCAGAAGAGATTTGGAGTTGCTGATGAAGATCATGTGATCAGAAATAACTTCATTCTGCACCGAGCTGACCGACTTTCAAACAAACATCCGAGACTGAAAAAAAACTGCTTCATTTTTTTCAAAAACACATTAAAGCCGGATCACACTTCTGTCTTCGCTCCATCCCAGTTCTGCCTGTTCATATTTCCATGATTTGTTCTTTTAAAAGTCCAAAGTCTCAAAATACTAAGCCCAGTTTCAAGGCCTAAATTGCTGGAGTTCAGTTTTATCTCGATGTTAAGACCCATCGGTTCCTCGCTTGCTTGAGAATCCCTCCACCCACCTCCTCCTCACTAGATTAAAGAAAGTTCACGCTGAAGGCACAGATGAGTGTCTTCCTCTCTCACTTTCTTTGGTGCAGAAGTCGTTCTCTCTCTTTAAGAGTATTTCAGTCCACATGTAGATATGTTGTTAGAAGCAGTCCTTCTTAAAGCTCTTTTTGGGTTCTTAAAATATGAGAAGTTCACTTCATGCTTCTAGAAATAAAATCCCTCGCATGACCTCTTTATTTCTGACTGTTCTTCAGATAATAGCATGTTTATTTTTTTTTTTTTATCAACATTAAGCATTTCAAAACTGATAAATATGCTGAAGGCTCTCATATATTCAGAGTCACAACTTGAACTGCATTCTGTCTCTGCTCTTCGGTCTTGATTGCTGGAATGGCTGACCAACATGAGAGTAAACAAACCACTGATCCTGGTTCACAGCTCGTCTCCACATCCTGTACCAACGCTGTGACGTCTCCTCTCAGCTTTACACAACCCATTCTCTCCGTATCGGTGCTGCAACCGTCGCTGTTTCTACAGTTCCTTCCTCTACACTTACAGCCATGAGCCACTGCTCCTCTGGGACGTATCATCGATGCACTGAAGAATTGTCACATGTTCCTCTGGTGCAACCAGCAGCCCGCTGGTTTCCCTTCATCCCGAGGAGAAGGTCATACTGGCTGCAGGAGATGTGAAACGCGTCACCCAGTTCCATTCGGTTCCATCCAGACTCAGATCTTATTAGCAGGTGACTCTGCTCGTCAGGTTTGGCCGTTTGAAATGTAGCTTCACAGAAGGTCAGGTAGACACAGAGTCATTCACGAGCCACTTTTCTGTCCAGTCGTTCCCCCTCAAATTACTGGACTTATAACCGAGGCAGCATTCAGTTGTTTTCCCACGCTGTGCTCACCACACCGACCTGCTGCTAATCTCCTCCACCTCCACCTGCATTAGCAAAATGTTGTTTTCTTTGTTTGTAATATGTGCTCGTTGCTTGCCCGGGTGGTTTGTGATTGCAGGACCTGTCTGTGTCATGCTTGCTCAGATCGTCCCAGAGCATCACTGAACTCGCTGCCAAACTCAACGCATGTCTCTCTGTAATAAACGTTTGAATCTGACGCAGTGTCTGGACTCAACTAGGGTAGAAAGAAAGAGGAAAGGCCTGATAATATGATACAACAAACATCTTATTCACCAGTTCTGGATGTTTTAAAAGAGAGAAAAACAAGAATAAAAACTCAAACGTGTATAGAACAAAGCAACTAAGGCTGAAGAGTTGATTGTGTGATGATCCATTCATTAGGTGTTAATCTACTGAATTTAAATGTCTGTAAAGGAGTTCAAATATATCCCAAAAGCTGCAGAAAATGATATGTAAATGACCTGTAGAAAATAATCGTATTTCTCATTATAAATACACTGGAGTTCATACAATTAAAATACAGCAATGGAAGAGCCAGTGTTCATTGGAGACATGCCAACAAGGGTGTGTGCTTAAATTCACCTCTTTGTAATATTTGTTTACAGAATCTGCACAGAATCATTATCAGAGAAACACAACCAGACAGAGAGAGTGTGCAATTAAATTGATTCCAGTAAAGTGCATGAGTGTGTGTGTGTGTGTGTGTGTGTGTGTGTGTGTGTGTGTGTGTGTGTGTGTGTGTGTGTGTGTGTGTGTGTGTGTGTGTGTGTGTGTGTGTGTGTGTGTGTAGCAGCACTGATCTGTGGTCAGTGGGAAAGTTGGGGAGTGGCAGGATGCCGTGAGAACCAGAGGTTCTGTTGTGATGTCAGGAGTGAAGTGTGGCGGTCAGTAAGTGTGCTTCGGGCTCTGAGTCATGTTTTCTGGATGCACAGGTACAGTACGTGTTGGAGCAAAAATATCACCTCTCAGTCCAAAATGTTTATATTCTAATTTTTAATGTCATTATTTACAGCTGAGGTTAACACGGAGCTTTGAAATGGTAGATTAAGGTTGACGTGTGCGTGTAGTAGTGTATCGTACCTGCCTGGAATGAGATTCAAAGGTCAGTTTGGCTCACATCACACACACACACACACACACACACACACACACACACACACACACACACACACACACACACACACACACACACACACACACACACACACACACACACACACACACGCCAACAGTGAGATAGTTTAGGTCAGATCCGCCCCACTGATGTCCATCACTCCTCCTGTCTGGTTGTGATTCTGTTGAATCCTCAGACTGAACAAACCCTTCGTTTTTGGTCTCAACACTGAAATGCCTCCAGTATCTTCCGAACCCAGTCAACCTCTGCACAAACACAACAGACTACGTAGCGTCTCACAACAATGCTGGTTACAATCTGAAGCCAACACCGGACTGTACTACAGCTCCATTAACGCCAGCAGTATTTTACCTTCCCACCGATGCAAACACTGCATGCTTCGTTTTATGAGACAATACAAATCTCACTCCGTTCAGCCAGGGCTCCGAGCTGCGCTGAAATCCGTGGGAACATCTCTCTAATTGCACATTAACATAAACTTACCCGCCGAGACTCGAGGGACGCCGAGACAGCCGAGGACGAGCAGGACAATTATCTCCATGTTTCTAACGCTCGGACGACGTGCGGTCCCATTGACTCCGGCCGGGGGGGCTGCGCGAACCGCCGGACCGGGGAGCTGTGTTGTGGTGCTGCTCGGCATTCACGTCAGTTCATGCGTATCGTCTCGACTGGAAAAAGGGACAACGGCGGTCTGTCAGAGGCTTTTTCAGCACCTCGGACAGCGCTCCGGAAACACCCTCAGCAGCGTCGGCTGTCCGCGAGCCGCCGGCGACCAGCGAGCAGCAGCCGGCCACTGAGCAGCATTCCCGGCTGGTGTCGAGCCTTGCGTCGTCGGTGCTCCGACTGAGCTCCGAAGCCCTCCCCGATCTGCTGCCGCTGCTGGTGATGCTGGAGGTGGTGCAGACACAGTGGGACGTGCTGGCTTTGTGTACGAGCGCGTGGACTGTCCCTGCCTGCCACACTGACTCCGGAGGAAAACCTGGCTGTCACATTCATGAAATGAAAGTCTTCAAATGTAAAAAATAAAATAAAATAAAATACTTTGAGGATGTTCTGACCCCCCACTGTTCGCTAATGTTCAGTCGTTATGGCCTCCAACATTTCCCATCCTCTCCATCCCACATATTTCACACTAGAAAAAGGCCTACCATCCAACACCTCTCCGCTCTCAGACTTCTTCCAGCCTCCAGCAGCACGAACAAACAGCGCGGGACGAGCAGAGCTGATCAGCCTGTCACCAGAGAGGAGCGCCTCTCCTCTCCTCTCCTTCCTCTCCCTCATCCTCCCGCTTCACTCACTTGCCCACTCGGTGAGCCAGTAGCTCTCAGAATTATTGCTGCCCACTCATGGATTAAATATGCATACACTTTCCCACGCAAACAGACGAAGTCTCTGCTGAGCTGCTTTCAACCGTTTTTGTTTTCTTTCTTCTTTTCCATTTTAAAAATAAACACGTGCCCCTTGACTTTACCACTGAGTTGACACCCCCTGCTCCTTCCACCACCCTTTTTTGCTGAGATTGTTTCAGAAGCACCCAGAAGCGAGTACAGAAGTGGATAAAGTCCGAAATATACAGTACCTGATGGTGTCCCTGCAGCGCGCTGTGGATTTGAAGCTCCCCCTGTTAGTTTGTGTGTGTGTGTGTGTGTGTGTGTGTGTGTGTGTGCGTGTGTGTGTGTCTGTGGGGGAGTGTCAGTCAGGAGACCGGTACTGTCCCCTAGCTGTGTCCCCGAGAAATGTTTCCCTCACCCCGCTGTGCACCTCGATTCTTAGCCCGCCGCCTCTGACGTGCTTCAGAGGAACCGTGTTGTTGGCGGTGGAGGGCTTATTGTGCTGTTGTTATGCACGCTTCACTCTCGTAAGGCTCTCTCCCCCGAACTGTGAGAGTGAGAGTGTGTGTGTGAGAGTGAGAGAGAGTTTGTAAGGAGGAAATAAAGCCTCGCTCGTCCAGACTATAATGTGCTATGGTGGATGAAGGGTTCATATTATTGAGTTTAAGAACCAGAGCCAGTCTCTAAAATTACTCCCAAGTAAAAATATGTTAATTAAAGCAGGTACAATTTATATTTTTATAATCAAATGACAACATGGAAGCTGCTTGTATTAATGAACCGACAGAGAAACATCTCACACTCAGTTCTTGCTGTTTTAGTTCACTCTCTGCTCACTCACATTATTGTGTTGACCTTTGACCCCGCACTGACCTTGTGGGGCAGCTGGAACCAACAGAAATGAATCCGCCTGTCTGTGTCTCAAACCTTTATACACAAAATTACCCTCAAACACATGATACACAAAAAAGGTTTAGAATAATAATTTAAAAAAAAGCAATAGGGAGTCTGAAAACAACAGTAGCACTGTAGTGAAGGGTCGACATTTAGTACAGCGCCACCTGGAGTTTTGGTGTACATACTGCTGTGTGGTCCATGACCTCCGTATGAACATGGCTGTATAACATCGTTTCTGTCCACACAAGATCGCTGATTTTAAAGAATAGCGCTAAAAATCAACTTCTTAGCATTTAGCAGCTGAAGAGTTCGATCGAAGACTAAAAACGAGCGAGTTTGTCAGGTGTTAGGCGACCCGAGTGAATGCTAGCGCTGCTTTGTAGCTGCTGCTGCATGAGAAAATAAACTTTTATGAAATTCACCATATCAGCTTCTATAAAACATCTTTATTATTGACTTAAAACTACTTTTCCAATGCAAAAACAGTTTTCTAGCATCCACATTGTGAATTGTACACTTTATTTTTGTGTTACTTTTATTTATAACGTGTGCAACATATTTAACTTATGTCACATATCTAACGCGAGTTACTGTCCTTTCCTGACTGATGATCTTAGAAAATGTGCAGCAGAATAAGACGAGCAAACACGAGGCAAATTCACTGAATGAATTTTGATTTAAGTTTGAAGTCCAGCAGCGCGCAGACGTCCCACTGAACTGTCAACAGTTTCCACGCTGGTGGGGACTCGGAGCGATCCCTCAAACTCCTGGGCCAACACAACGTCAACGGTCTTTAAATCCAGCTCTCAAACACATAAAGGACTCAGTCCAAGCGAGGAATTTGCTTCTGGAAATTGGCCTCACTGATACCTTACAGTCTTCGACATTAAACGCAGATCAATCAGAAAATCAGCAATAAATCTGATGTCTTTGTGGAAATTCGAGTTCATCTGTGTTCCTGTGAGTGCAGGGAGACGTTGGTTATGTCAGTTTGTGTGTGTGTGTGTGTGTGTGTGTGTGTGTGTGTGTGTGTGTGTGTGTGTGTGTGTGTGTGTGTGTGTGTGTGTGTGTGTGTGTGTGTGTGTGTGTGTGTGTGTGTGTGTGTGTGTGGTTTGGTCAGAGGAAAGGATTTGTAAGGTCCCTGTAATCATTTTCCAAAGGGGGGAGCGAGGGGCCATGAAGTGGAACATTAGTCTAAAGTTATGGAGGTGACGCTCCGCTTCTTCAGCTCTTTGAAGTGTCCCATCTGCTAACGCTGATTTTAGGAGGCTCTGACGGCTGCTTATATAATGAGAGAACGGCCCGGTCACACCAGCCGGGTCGCCGAGCGCTGAGAGGAAAGTGTGGGAAGTCATTGGGTGATGCATGTTTGGTATTTGTCTGTTAACAAGCATTAAGCATGTTCATTAGCTTGGAAAGATTTTTCACTCCTGAGTAAAAGATACAAAATATTCTCACACCAGAGCTCCGTACATTTGAGTCATTATGAGTTATTTTTGTTGTAGATTAATCAGGAAAATGTTTATTTCATCTATTTGAAAATAGATTCACAACACTATAAAAAAGTGCAAAGAAGCCTGAACACTTTCTGAAGCGACTGTAAATGTGCTGGAATCTGCAGCCTGCAAAACACTTGAGACATATGCGTGTTGAATTATATAAATAGCCCAAATTCCCAGACAAAATAAAAAGGACATAACTTCAGTGTTGTCAGTCCACAGAGACGTCTGCAGCACGGAAACAGAAGCATTTCTAATCCTCAGTTTGTTTATATTCCTCCCTTCATCGCTCACAGAGAAGAACAGATGAAGAAGCTGGAATGTAAACTAATAAAACATCACGAAGGAAAGACGTCGAGACAGATGGGTCATTTTCGATTGACAGCTATTGATGAAAGATATTTGAGGAAAAAATGCTGATGTGGATGTAAAACTGTAAAGTGTTCCCATCATGATACCTCAGTACGAGCTGCTGGACACGTCTCTGAATAAAAGCATCTTGGATAAATTGCTCAGTCCAGTCAGCAAGTAATCTTAATCCATATATTAATTTTTTTAGGTGATATAAAGTACATAATCCGATGTATACTGCAGAGCGGGATATTAGTCCATGGTTGTTTGAGACAATTCCTACATTTTGCTGCGCATTTAATTTGAATTTGCTGATGCATGAAGTTCCATCATTATCTCTTTTAGTCACAAAGTAAGAACTCCATCTGACCGAGCATTACAGCCACGGAGGATTAGAAAATAGTCAAGACTCCAAAACAGTTGCTAAAATCCACAACCTGATTTTGCATTTTCTTTTCTTTAAACACAGAGTAAAACAGGAAGTAGGACACCCCGCCATGAATATTTTACACGCACCGATATTTCCTGTTGGAGCTTACCGCCACTTTTCTGCCTTTCAGAATGATTTTGGATTATGAGCTCTGGCAGGTCGCTCAGAGGTGAGGACCAGGACCAAGACTGAATGGTTTTTTTTTTCGGGATTGCTGTGGGCTGGAAGCAGGGACGGAGGGAGAAGCAGGGGAGGGACGGCGGCCTTTGTTCCTGTTTCAGCTTGATAGGATTGGGACTGTGGCCCAGGGAGAGGAGATACAACAAAGACTGAGCTGTGACAGCAGGGGAAGGTACGATTAAACCTGGGAGGGGAAGAGAAAAATGATAATTCAGACATGGAAAAGGTTCAAAAAACTTCTCCACTTTCTCTCTTTTGTTTTTGGCCTTAATTTGAACATTTTGATTGACAGCCACTGTTGACACCTCGGGAGGCGCGGACGCGTTGGTTCTGCCGACACGTGGAGCCGGAGATGATGGAGTTTCTGCTCATAATCCCATTACAGCGCTGCAGATTCAGACTTCATCTGTAGCTTTGTGTGGAGACATGCTCCCGTCTGAAAACGGAGTAAATCTGACCTGGCAGCAGCTCACCGACTCAAAGCTTCTTATGGCAGAAGACGGAAGAAGCTTTTAAACTGAATGAAAATTAAACTAAATGAATTTCGCAAAAAGTGAAGCCAAATCTGACGGCCAAAAATAAACCGGAGGCACTTTACACTTTGTTTGTTGCTTTAGTGAGTTTGGCTGTTTGATGAAAGGGCAATTTATCTGTCGGCATGCTTTGTTGAGATGTGAGGAACCACGTGGCTGTTGGGTTGTACAAAAGTAGAAGCTGGCAGCGTCAGATCGAGGTTCAGCTTGTCTGCTTTTTCTTATTTCTGACGGCAGATATCAAGTGGTTTGGCTGCATTTATTGGTTGTGTGTGTGTGTGTGTGTGTGTGTGTGATTGTTCAGATGACCATTGGGGGTGGTGGTGGTGGAGGAGGTGGAGGTGGAGGTGGGTGGGATGGATCAAACCCAGGAGTTTGATCATGTGAAAACAAAAGTGAGCGGTTACTGTTTTAAAGTTACGGACGTAATGTTTTATGTAGCTCAAAGTTCAATTTTTACCAATGCCTTAACACTGTCTGAACCAGCTCTTCACTATTGTTACCATGACAACAAAGGTCTGGAACACCTGTCGCTGTTACTGTCCAACGGTCATACTGAACCTACTGGCCCATATCATGAGGAACAGATGATGGATGTCTGACAACATGTGAAAGTGGGTCGACTACCTTCACACACTGCAGCTGTGTTGTAGAGATTCAAGGAAACTGAGTCACCGTGAGCTTCCTGCAACTTTACAAATATACAAGATTATTACAAGAATCATTTCAAACATCTGTTTTCAAGTTGGACTGAAAATAAACACTTAAAACTTTGCTAAATGCTTGATGGATGAATCCATCCTGGGATACTTGGAGAACATATTTCATGTGAACAGTATTTGTCTGAAACTAGTTACACTCCTTTTTACTGCGACTCCTCATTTCTTCAAAACCACAAACGATTAGAGATTTGTTATTTAAATATTTTAATGATGAAGTTATTTTTCGGTTGTAGCTGGCAGTAAACTGTACATGCTGATATCATCGTGCTGTGTTTCGGTCCTGTCAGTGCATACGTAGGGCTCATTAGTGTGCATGCACTTGCTGTTACAGTTACGTTATATAGTGTATAATGTATTAAGTGCTTTCCTGCACTGGCTGCTGGCTGAACGAGGGTGAAGGCCAGAAGACCATAAATCCTGGAGGCTGGAGGCAGACCTGTCTTCTCTCTTAAACAAGGAGATCCAACTCTCTGTGGACGGATAGAAGAAGTCGGGTTATGGACACAACTACAGTCATCAGCTGCCTCTTTCCCTCCTTCTGTCTCCACCTTTATTTCCTCTGTGTTTGAATGACTCTGAATCACAGCTTCATTAAACTCTCTCTCTCTCTGACCAGAGGAACTTCTTATCGCTCTGGCTTCTGTTTGGGTTTCGTCTTCTTTCAGTTCCTCTTTATTCTTTTTTTTTTTAATTATCTTTAAATGCTGGCTCTTCATTTTCCAGCCTGTCTTCAGTTTTTGTTTTGTCTTCTTTTTGTAGATGGCTTCCTGATACCATCTCGCAGTCTTTAAGTGTTAGTCCATATGAGACGGTGAGATTTAGAGCAGGTCTGTGGGTCAGGGCTATTCATGGAGGCAATCACGGCATCCGCCCAAATAATGACCGCCATGAATCACCCGGTGAATGAGACGGTCGTCGGATTCAGCACCACAGTCAGCACTTCCTGTGCCTTTAACTAACCCTACCAGCGGGCGTGAACACTGGAGTGGAGGCCGTTTGTGTTGAGATGAGTGTCACAGGCGCCTGCTCTCAGGTCAGTCCGAGTGGAGTAATTTGATTTGGTGGAATAGTTACAGTGGAGAGCGAGCATTTCTCCCCTCGGTGCAGCAGTCAATTTAATTGGCCATGTTTTGCATCACGGAGCAGTACTGCACCGCTGTTTTTTTAATTCTTTTTTATGAGAAGCCATTACAGGCCTCATTGAAATAAAGCTCTCTGACTCTGCTGCAGTGTCTATTCATCAACACTGTAAGCTTTACTTTAATGAGGAAGAGTCCATGTTTACCTTGTGAAGTGAAGGAAATGACCTACTTGTTCATTAGGAAGAAAGAATAGTAATTCTCTTTTCTTCTTGGTGTTTGTGGTCTGGTTGGATGAGCTCTGAACGTCTCATTGATTTTAACTGCACCGTAAGCGCAGATGAAAGAGAGGACGGTCTTTACACAGCGAGATGACTTTATGCATCCTTCATTTTATTATTTATTTTATAATTTACAACTCTTAGTAGTGGAAGTTTGCAATGCATTAAAATTACAGTGATGGATGTTCCCCTAAATGATCAGCAGGAAAAGATGGAACAACTCTGGTAAACCTCTGAGGGAGTGTTGAACTCTCTGATTCAGAGCCTGATAAGTAAAACATCTCACTTTCTGGGCTACTCAGTCGGCCCAACGATGTTCAGCTAACGCCCTGCGCCGCTGATGATATAACATCCAAACAAAATTTGCCACTTGTGAACTCTCCCCCAAGTCTTCATCAAAGCTGAAATCCAGCACTTCTGAAAGCGGTGAACGGGCACAGATCATCTGAGATGAAACAGCAGCGATTGATCGAGAGAAACCCCCTAAGCTGCTCGTCCATCTGCTTTCTGCCACTCTGACTCTTGATGTGCGATGTCATTGAAGTTGCAGCGCTCCAAGAAAGCACTCAGGAAAAAGGCTGACATCATCTTCCAGCGTTTGATGAATATTCATAGAGCAGGAGGGACGGAGGTGGAGGTGGAGGTGGAGGTGGAGGTTGAGGTTGTGGCTGCACGGGTAAACTCTGCAGACATGTCATGAAGAACTGGGTGGACAGGGTTGTCTTTTATCAGGAGATGTGCATGTGTGTGTGTGTGTGTGTGTGTGTGTGTGTGTGTGTGTGTGTGTGTGTGTGTGTGTGTGTGTGTGTGTGTGTGTGTGTGTGTGTGTGTGTGTGTGTGTGTGTGTGTGTGTGTGTGTGTGTTTGTGTGTGCGAGAAAAAAGAAGACGTAATGAAAATGCTTGTTTCACAAGTGACTTGTGGTTTGTGACAGGAGGAGGTCACTGTGTCTTCCACGGCACTGAAGTGGTCGTCACAGCTCTCTACGTCACTGACACACACACACACACACACACACACACACACACACACACACACACACACACACACACACACACACACACACACACACACACACACACACACACACACACACACACACACACACACACACACACACACACACACGCCTGCACCACACACCACACAATAAGAAAGTATTTTTGCTGTCTTTAAAAATCTTTATATGGACAGAAATGTAGTTTTGGATTCTGTCTTTCTGCAGGAAAAAGAAAAGGCTCAACAGTTTTACCAAATCTTAAATTTGTTGAACTCAAACTTTCTGTTGTAAACATTCAGTGCATAACAAAATTATATAACAAAATTTGAGCGACCATTCAAATGAGGACAAACATAAACATTTCAAACCTTTGTCATCTGAATTAATAATGAACAGTGTTTCAGTACAACAGTATTTCAGTTCCCTTTGCCTAAAACCAACGAGCTGCACTAACATTGTGTGAACATTTTCCATATTAATTGTGTTGAGAAATAGTAAAATGAAGCAGCACCCATGTATGGACTTTTGTCCCGGAGCGGTTTTGTCTGTGTTGTTTTGGTGGAAAACCTCCACTGGAACCCCAGATGGGATGTGGAAGACACTGATGTGTCACTTTGGCTGTAATTCTAATGATTTCTTTCTTCATAACAGGTTTGGTACCGACCCTGGGCCCGTCTCATTACCTCTAATTAGGTTGAACTTGATTTGCTGTGCTTGCTCAGACATTTCTTTACATTTTGTCACCGTCAGTTCTATTTCTCCAGCTGATCACTGTTGTTCCTCTCATCCAATTAACTGAGTGAGTAAAATGCAGCTCTGAGTGACAAGAGAGACGATCAAACCTCCTCATATTAAGGCGTCATCTACCTTTTAATCTCCCTCCAGCGCCACCCAGGAGGAATAAACACAAATTATAGCAACAGGAGAACAAGAATGCAGCGTCCTCGGTGATAGTCACACTCAGTTTGTGGGGGTGGACTCACTGGAGGAACACAATTACTGACACACCACAGCACTCGCTTGCCTCCTGAAACAGCACAATGTGTGTGTGTGTGTGTGTGTGTGTGTGTGTGTGTGTGTGTGTGTGTGTGTGTGTGTGTGTGTGTGTGTGTGTGTGTGTGTGTGTGTGTTGCTCTGGGTGCCCTCTTGTTGTTCGACACTACGAGGATGTTGCTGCAGCCGTGTTCTCCCCGTTGCCCTTTTCACTCCAGCGGCCTTTTCCCTTCATCTCATCGTCCTTTTCCATCTCAGGCATTAATGCACCGCATCGTTTAGCCGCCACACACACACAAACACACACAAACACACACACACAAACAGAATATACAAATGTCTGGCATTGACGTCACCCTGCTTCTATTGTTGACTCTGCTGCTGCGATTTGAATCTACACGAACCTGTATGTAAAACGGTTGTTTTCAGTGGAAGTTATTACATTTTCACACGAATCATACAGACATTTCATTCGAAATTTATTTCTGATACATTTTTCTCATTTTCGAGATTGAAGACGCTGAAAACCAAAATATATTTTGCACACGCAAATAAAGATTCCCTCCACAGAGAAGTAGCAGCAGCAGCAGCCTCCAACCGTCCTTCTGCTGTTTCTCTCCGTGTTGCAGCCGAGGCAGGTCAGTAAATTGAGTGAATCTGTGCAGCGCAGGATGGCCAAACATCCCATCTCACTCTGGCAGCAGCCTCCCCATCATCCTTTTCACTTGTCACTTAGCGTCTCTCTATTAAATGGATCACTAAGCACAAGGGTTTCTGTGCGAGGAGAGATTCCCTTCAAGGCGAGGGACTGTGAATTGGCCGGGCCGAGGTTTGGTTGTGTTGTTGGATCACGTGGGGTTTTTCTTTGCTGTTTTTCTACAATTGTCACGTCGGAGCAGCGAACCCGACTCACCTGCCTCAGACGCTGATCTTTTCACGGCTGTCTAACCGTGGAAAAAATCCGATCTTGAGCGGGATAAATGGGGAGCTGTTTAGGTGGACGTGAAGAAAAATCTGATTTGTGACAATGACTTTAACGGCAGGACTTTGAGCCTGTGTGAAATCAGCTGAGACGCTGTTTGAATTGGAAATGAAATGACACGTCTGGGACGGCGTCCTCACACTGGCTGAACCGGATTTGTCTCATGACATCCGTACTTCTGTTTTTCATCCTCCTCTTCCGATTGCCCTCCCCATGCATGCGTGTGTTTGTCTATGTGTGAGTGCAGTGGAGAGACCGAAGCATTTGGGTGTTAAAGGAAGCCGACCCACTGGGGAGCTGCAGCGGGCGAAGCACCAGTGCTCTCTTCAAAAGTGTGAGTTGAACACTGGCCTCCAATCGAACGGCTGTCTCCCTCCACACGCCCCCTCGGTCCAGCCTCTGATGTAACAGGTCACTTTCACACACCTACACTCTTTAACACCCGGTTGTTCATCCTCCATTGAACTGGAGCCGCGTCACAGTTGCAGTAGTACGAGGAGTAGTAGTATGAGCCGTTCAGCTGGAAGAGTTTTGGCAGCAGTGTCTGATGCTGAGGCGGATGTTGAAGAGAAAATGCACCGGACTCTGATTTTAGACTTTTAAATGACGGACAGCAGCAGTGCTGAGAACTCAAAGCAGCATAAAGAAGAAACGCTGCTTTGGTTTTGGTAACCTGACACACCAGATGGTTTGTTACACAGAACCATCTGAGTCAAACTTGTAAACTATTTGCAAGAAGGCAGGCAGTCTCAACAAATACTTGGCAGGTGATTGGATGAACCATCTGTGGATGAACTATCCTGGAATAACTTCAACCAATCAGATCACTGAACCGTGTGACACAGAAGGAGAGGAAACACAACAGATAGTTGACGTGTTGGTCGGTCAAACCGGAGAAGTGAAAACATCTGTGGAATTAAGAAAAGCTTTCCGAACGGTTCTTTGCTGTCCTTCCTTGAAGAAAATCTTCAAGAACAACTGTTGCTGTACATACAGCAGCATTTACTCTTCAAGAGACGACATTATTGTTTTAGGACAAACATTTCCTTCTGACTGTCGTCTCACTTAACAGCAGGTCCTCTTACGAAGCTCACTGCACATAACTTGAAGCCTGAGAAGGTGGATTCTGGGATGATGTTGTGAATCCAGTTGCCCTGCAAGATGAGACCTTTTGGGCCAAATTAAGTAGTCGATAAAACAACAGGATCCGTACGGTATGTGACCCTCGTGTACATGTGGGGAATGTCTGTATATCTACATCTACAGCTATTGAGAAGAAAATATGTAGAACAAATTCTGAAAGACTAAATCCCACAAATGTCACAATAATCAGGCACTAAGCACGACATTTACCAAACGTTCTGTGTTGCTGCGGACCTTCGAGCTGGCAACTTCTATGTTTCAGCTCGATCATGTACGGATGGATTTGAGAAGTAGTCGAGTTTTCTTTTCCTCGTCGGCAGAAGGACGACGATGGGTAACAAGCGCTGGGTCCCGCCGCTCAGCAGGCTTCCTCAAAGTTGGCCAATCAGAAGAAAGTGGGCTTTAGAAAGAGGCGGGGGGGGGGGGGGGGGCTGTGAAGAGACAAGAGCTAAAACGGTCTGTTTCTGGCAGAGGATGAGCTAACGGCCGTTATGAAGTTCAGCCGTCGCCATCTTGCTATTTTGGAGCCAGAAGTGACCACGTTTGGAGGAGCTGGGGAGGAGTGAAAGGTACATCTGACTCGATCTGCTGAGGGCACTAGGCCCCGCCCACCAATAGCAGAAACCTGACTGCACCACAGGCCTGTCAGTCAAACAGACACGCCCCCAAAAACAGGTCTTCTTGAATCTTCTTTTCTAATGAATGAGGGATTATTTTCAGATGGACCTCCAGAAAACTAAGAAGAAGGAGTGACTTTAGCTAACAACACCGAGATAACTGATGGACACATTTTATTCACTTTGGATTTGATGAGAGAAGTTGAATGGGAGTCTATGGAGCCGGAGGCTTTTTGGAGCCGACCTCTAGTGGCACTCGCTGGTATTGAAGCTTAAAGCACTTCGGCACTGGCCTCATTTTTCAGATCCATTTTTCTATGAAGTCTATAAATGAGGGGTATTAACTGCCCGTGTAAAATCAGTGAGGACTTTTTTGAACCGTGAGTCATGCAAAGTTGCTCGAGTGGAGAATAAAAGTAAAAAACCTGGAAATGAGCATGATAAGTGTCCTTTAATCCTGTTAATGTTAATGTTGACACTTCTGGGACAATCATTCAATCACAAACTTTTCCCCATTATTATTTTTCTTTTTTTTCCACTTTTGCTACATAATTTATTTGAATTAGACTATATTTAGATTCAGTGATAAACACATGTTTTTTTTATTTAAAGAAAGTAAGCCAGGTAATTATTAGGTATTATTATTGCACTGGTTCATTGTGAGTCCAAATATGTAAACACCGTCTCCTGCTGCACCGTTAACCCGACTCATCCTCTCTTTGTGTTTCTCTCTCTTTCCATCCGTCTCTGTCTCACTGGTTGTCTTTGTGTCCTCCAGGTTGTTCCTATTAGACATCATTCAGTTTGGGGTTGGCAAAAACCCTGCCTGCTGTGTGCTGATACAGCCACCGAGCCCGGCTCCAGCCTCTCCTCTCTGATGTTATGCCATACACACACACACACTGCACAATAAATTATCTTTATATTTAGAGTGGTGTGCTGAGGAAGGCAGAAAGAAAAAAAGCATTAACAACAAAATACTTTTCTTTGCTTGGCTGCAGAACAAAGCATTGAGAGCATTTGACAATGGTACAAACACAGATTTTGATTTGGCAGCTGTGCAGTCGGAGACAGACGAAGGGCCGCAGACAGTGATGGATGCACACAGACGGTGGGCGGCGGTGAAAAATGAGAGGATGGCGATTGCTCTCGAGGTGACGTACTGATGATGACGGCCGCCGAGCGAGGCATGAACCAAGAGGAGGAGGATGCAGTGCGTAAGATGAACCTGAGCAGTCAGCTCGGCTGTACGTGTGTGACATCTGTGAACACACAACCTGCTAACAACTTCAGCAGCACAGAAAAAGACTGAAACGTGCATGGAGCGAGGAGGAAGGCGAAAGAAAAAAAATGCTGAGTAATCAGTTCTAGTTTGATTGCAGTGTCAAAAAAAAAAAAAAGCTCATAGATTTTAAGTCAGTTCGATTCACGTGTAACTAAACATGTCACATTTTGTCGATGAGTTAGCAGAGCGCCTTGATGCATGTGTTTCCTGGGAGGAAGAGAGGCGGTAATGGACGAGCTCTCACCGTTTCTGTCGCCATTTATATTAAAGAGCGTCAGTGAGTGATGCCCTAGATATGTGTGTGTGTGTGTGTGTGTGTGTGTGTGTGTGTGTGTGTGTGTGTGTGTGTGTGTGTGTGTGTGTGTGTGTGTGTGTGTGTGTGTGTGTGTGTGTGTGTGTGTGTGTGTGTGTGTGTGTGTGTGTGTGTGTGTGTGTGTGTGTGTGTTAAAGTGCATTAAAGGGGAACTTAGGCTGGTGAACTCTGCATTTCTCAAAAACAGACGAGGTCAAAAACTTGTATATAGCTGGACCATATACCAAACAATAGACTGCTTTTAATTTGAAATGATGGCTTTTAGTTTGAAATGGATCCAGGAAGTCATGGCATTTGGCTCTTCAACTGTGAATCTTTATTACTTACTCGATCACGTTGGTTTTATTGCTGTTTTGCCAAAAATCGCTTGTATGTCAAGTCTTATAATGTCGTCAAGTGTCATTTGAGTTCACATCAGCTGGGGCTGACATTATCATTATTTTAAAGTTAGGGGTGTGGAGAGTTGAGCTCCCCATATCTACTTCGATAATGTCTGCAGTCAGGGTGCATTGTGGGCAATGTACGCATCAGATTTAGAAAAGGAAGGAGAATGTGTTGAATAAAAACTGAATAAAAGCTGTTTCTGCTGCACAAGAAAACTAAACTCTCCACTGTTAGTAAGTGTTATGTAAGTACAAAATATTGTTTTTCAAAACATGTCACTCAAAACTGAAAATGTCAACCTCATAGAGACACCAGGATACATCATCTGGTGCCATGAATGTGTCAATCTGTTCAGTCCATGGTGAGATATTTGACTGCATGATTGAAAACTTTAACCAGCTCTACAGAAAGAATCAAGGACCACTTGATGTTTAAATTCATCCACCGGGAAGCATGAAAGGTCTGTAAACAATTATATTTTAATCTGTCCAGTAGTTGTTGAGATATTTCTAAAAGAGCGGTTCAAACGACACACTGCTCAGCAAAGGTGTTTATGTGGTTATAAATAAAAATGTAAAGGAGGGTCTGTTTCTATTCATATCACCGTATAAAATATGTATGACAAAGAAAAAATTATATTTTACAGTAAAATTATTACTGGAATCCCATAAGACGACTATAAATATTTAAGTATGCATTACATAGATAGGTACATATGTATCCATGCATGTGAAATGGATTTGATATATGCATTTGTGTGTCTATATAAGAACATGCATGAAAATCTTTTTGTTTTTCTTTTTCACCTTGTAAACATGTCTGTTGGTAAAACTGGAAAAATAAAGCAGAAAATAAACGGAGTGCAGGAAGTCAGCGAGGAACCGGCTTCAGAACCCCCTCCAGCCTGCAGCGTGACGCAGGCGCTGATATTTGGGTCCAGCAGCAGCTGTTGTGTATCCGTCTGCACAACACAGAGAAGCGTCACATGGAGCCCAAACTTCCCGAGAGGAGGAAAAAAAAAAAACATTTCTGCAAACTTTTAACAGTGTGACAGACCCTGATATGTATTTGACGGATTGGACCTTTAATATAAATAGAGCACCAATATACTTAAGCCAGTTAGTGCCATAAACATACACACAGCTGCCTGCCTCCTCTCCATTAGGTGAAGAAACACTCTTCAAAAATATGCAAATAAACAGGAGAAGTGCCGACGCAATTATGAAAGTGAAGTATCCCAGTTTGATCAGACTGGTCAGAGCAAAGATAAAGTACATCTTATTGAATGTGCCCAAGCTCAATAAAGAGTTTGTTAGCTGGAGATGGATAACAAAGGCTGTTCTCCACCACCAGAAGTACACTTCTGTCAATTATGAGTCATAAACAACGTATGGTGCGGATATGACGTCCGTCAGGCCGCCGATCGATCAACCTCTGCTTCATCCCGGCCCACTGAGGAGAACTAAAAGGCCCGGTGCTGAAATAGTGTGCCGGGGCTGTCAGCCTGTCAACGTCACCGGTAAAATATGCTGCGGTGCACTCCGGAAACTGTGTGAGTGATGAGGGACACAATTGCAAAGTGGAGTTTGGCAGCCGGATGAAGTTGGGCTCACGTGACGTCCTTTTGGACGCTGAGACGGAGCACTACTGTGATTGAACCGAGCGTCCCAGAAGAGTCCTTCAGGTCATAAACTAGGAATGATCTCCTGCGTGACATCACGGAACTGTCGATGCACCCGGTTTCTTTGTCTTTGTTGTCTTTAACGCAGCGGAAAGACAAACTTCAATAGCCCGCCGGTGTCATGTGGCTGACTGACTCGCTGTGTTTAATGAGGGTGTCTGTCAAAAACAAAGGACTTTTTCTTTTGATGTCTGCCGCTCCCGTCGTCTGACAGATAAATCAAAGCTGTGTTGGGTTGTGGGGATTTGAGGTTTGCTTGTTTTATCTGGTGTAAAGTCATTTATCTTTGCATTGAATCAGTCCATTGGTTCACTTCTAACATCAAAAGTTGTTCTGCAAACATCAAAACATCGCTCTTGATTTTTGGACGACTGAGATATCAGCTGGAACAGAGCGGTGAGTCCGACCCGTCGCCGCGCTGCCATCTGCTTCAGATGTCCTAACGATGCACGGCCTTCTCCGAGGTCCTGGGAGACGCCCCCTCCTCACCGGCCTAATCAGCCTCAGGATGCCGCAGGCTGCATCCAGATCGGTCATTTCATCAACACGATTTCATCAATGAACGAGGATGGAGGAGAGCGAGAAGGGAAATAAGGGAGAACTGAGAGCGGAGGCCCTTTGTACTAATCAAGGAACTCTCTCCCTAATGAAAGTGACTGCTTTGTTCCACACTCGGAGGACGGGAGTCAGCGGTCGAGGCGATCTGACCACTTTAACATTCAGCGCCGTGATAAATGGTCAAGTGTTGAATTATTTCTCCCTTTTGAGAGCTCTTTCTTCTCATATGCCAGCGCAGTATTGAGCCCTCATTTTAACTGATTGGTTCCTTTGTACTTAAAGGTCCCCACGCTGCTCTCGTAACCTCTTATTCCACATATACAAAGTGGATATTTCTCTGCAGAGTTGACCGGGAAAGTGACATTTGTTTAACTTTAAAGGGTGACTCTTTATGTATGTGCCGTATAGTTGATGGTTTTTATACCATTTAAAAAGACCCACATAGATTCATGAGTTGAATGCACGCAGCTAATGAGTTACTCGCACACTCTGATGAGGTAGGATGAATCTCCATTTAAATGAGTAGAAGGAAAATCAGTGAGAACTGGCCTTGAAGAATATTACTTACAGCACACTTTCAATGTTATAATTGACCATATTAATCATTTATATAACCCCCATCCACCACGCACCCTGCCCCACCTCATGCCAGATTGTGGGCCTAAATATAGTTCCTCCTGTTCTTCCTCAGTCCTACACACACACACACACACACACACACACACACACACACACACACACACACACACACACACACACACACACACACACACACACACACACACACACACACACACACACACACACACACACACACACACATACATATATTTCACACACCCACAGTTCTCAGACTTGTAAGACTTTCCCTGTGGCCGTGTGTCGCCTCTGATTGAGCTCCCAGTCGATAATTCACTTCCGTCTGGACAGATGCCAGAGGGAAGGCAGTCGGGTGAGAGCAGGCTGTGTGATCATTTGTAGAAACTTTACGCCCGGTTGTGACGCTCTGATTTTTAAACTAACTTGATTTATATGGTTATTCTGGTAAAGTAAAGCCGCGTGCGACGACGGCGGTGCATTTCCATTTAGAGGAGTTTTATTGAGGCAGGAAGAAATGATAAAGCAGATGATTTATGAGAGGGAGCGACATGCCGGGGCTAAATCTAATCGAGGAAACCCACCGACTCCTTCCTGAAGGAGGCAACAGGCCAGCTCAGCAAATTGCAGATAGCACGAGGAGATGAGAAGAGTATACGCGATGCGAGGAGATACGGGGTTCTGTGTGCTGAATATTAACACTTTAACATGACAGTGTGATGCATCACAGATATGAATCTACTATCAGATCCTTCTCTCAGGTGCACACACACAGTACATGCCTGATACCACCTATCAGTGTGACTGCGCTGTGCGGACATGCAGGGAGGTTAAAAATGAAGTGTGTGCGCCAAAACTGCTATTTCGGAAGTGCCCCTTCAACGCAGCATCTGCCGGTGTCTTCTGGCTGCTCGGCGCTCATTAGCAGGCAGGACTTTCTCCATCTGGTAGCCCCGAGCAGCCCACACTGTACCCCTTCTCAGAGCAACACGGAGCCCATACCAAATACCTCTCCGGCTCTCGACATGCACACGGTGTGAGTAGACTAACAGAGCACATGGAACGGTTTATCAATCAGATGGCGTAGGATGCAGCTCACACAGCCGCCGAAACCTTCTTTTTTAATCCACAATATTAAACGTGTTGGGTTGTTAAATCTGTTTTAGCTTTACAGTTTGTTTCCGATGCAGCAGCTACGACTGTAAGACGTCACTAAAGGCGCCAAATCATGATCATAAACAGGAAGAATAACAACAGCTTGGGCCATATTTTAGTCTGGTACTCGTGGGACCTTCAGATTTCACGGCAGCCTCATGCTTTTTGTTGCACACACTTTGAGCAGCTTCCTTTTTCTGAAATCACTTCACAGCATACATTTTTTTCAATTTGGATCGTTCTTTATTTGGCGTTGAACAAAAAAAAAACCCTCTTTTAAGTATTGTGAAAAAGTAGGACCAGCTATGAATGGAAAGTGATGTGTCAGCAAAGTAAAAGCAGCTTTTTAGTGAGCCAGAGGCGCCTGTCGCTTCAGGCAAGGAGACGACAACTCTTGTAAATGGAGAACAACCACAGTCTTATTCATGAATGCATGATGCTTCACTTCACTTAAAAAAAAACAACAGCTGAATTTGGACATCTGATCTGTCAAAACATCAGTGCAAACACAGAGTGAGTAACATCTATTTCCTGTGGTGGCTCTTCATTCTGGTGTTTAAGTATGGGAGAGATTGATTTAGTGTGATTATAATGTGGGTTACAGGGAGACCATGAAGAACCCTTCCAGCATGAATTTCAGCGTAATTGCTCCCAGTGAGAGACGAGGGGCCAACTGAGTTAATGGCAAAAGAAAAACGTGCTTCCTAAAGTGTTTTTCACTTTGCAAATGAACTATTTTAGAGATTGGGAAATTTGCACTGTGGGCGACAACGCTCAACAGAATGAGGCCTTGTCAGCTCGTGCAAAACAGTGTCAGTCTTCTACGATGTGAATGACACAAAACTGACGTTTTATTTTTATTTCACTGTTTTTTGCCTTGAATTACCAACGAGAAGGACAAATGATCCATCCTTCAAGATAATTAATTGGAGCTTTCTATCCATCCTGTCCTTCCCCTGCCAGTCATCCTTCATGCTGAGTTTTAAGCAACATTATAATATTTCGATTACACAACAAGTTACTACCTAAATAAACTATGTGATCTAAATGTGTTCATATTGTGGAGCAATTCGCTCTCAAAATATAAAACTTTGTGGTAGTGCCATATCCGTTTCCATAGCAATACATGGGGTATGATTAACAACTTCTTAGCAACCACCTAGCAACAGAGATGATGTCTCGTCGTTTTTTTTTTTTTTTGCTTTCTAGAGATGGTTTCTCAAACTGAATAAATACAAACACATAGAAACACTAAACTGCTCAGCTAGCTCAGTCTGGCTGGAACTAAGATATCTGCTGAAAAACAATATCCATGGACTCATACATTTTTAAGATTTTAGCACCGCGTCATGTGTTAAGACCAAACCGGTCCAGCTAGCCGCCGCTAGGATTGTAAGTGTGCAACCAACCGTGGTGTTACGGTACGGGTGCTCGGAGCGACCAAAAAGGACCAAAAGAGACCCGACTTCACCAAATGGATCACATTTAATAGACCTATAACAAGTAGAAACTACATTATATTACATATTATATGCAATTCAATTCCAATTATATATTCCCAAAGAGAAGGCGGAGTGATATTTCTAGTGATGAGCAGGGTGTGCTGCTCAAAGTCACAGTTGACCAATCAGATCTCTGGGTCGGAACTACTTGCTGTACAATATACAGAAAACGTGGTCGTTCCAGGAGAGTTCAATGATCCATGTGAATAATAGTCCAATCTTTCCTTCAACATTCAGCTCAAGCAGTCTTATAGCAGCGGATAATGATCAATGGAGAATTTCCATCAGCTCAATTCCCCTGAAGCCAGAAGCAGCATTACATTTTAAAACATTTTGTGCAAATGCATTTCTATAAGAGACACGACGTGGTTTGCACCCGAAGCAACAGCAAGACAAGACACACAGGGCTGAAACATGTGACGCCGTGGACGATTCCCCGTGCAATTCATGAGGCACAATGGCAGGATTAACGCTTTTCCCATTCACCAGAGGGATTACATGGAGGGGGCGGCGCAGACTATATCTGTCTGTGGTGCAGATGAGACTTTCTCACACACTTAAAATGATTTATGCGATGGAAAAAGGCTGGAATATAGAGTCAGAGGAGAAGGCACGTGGGGGAGCGTCTTGGGAATGTGAAGGAAGTTGGAAATGAGGTTGGCTTGAGTGACAGGTGGGTGAAGCGCCTGCGGAGAAAGGATGAGGTCCACGAAGCACAAGAAGGATGAATGTGTGCAATTCAGATGTAATTACATCCCGCCGTGTTGGCCGCTTTCTGAAACATTTAAATTCATGAGGAGGATAACTGTATTTGCATTAATATTCGCACATGTTCAGAGTCACTGACCTTGATTGTGCAGCAGGACATTTTCAGGATGAAACTTGTGCATCAGCAAGAGGAATGTCTGAAAAAGAAAAAGGCCCAACTGTACATAGAGTCTGAGTCATCGTACATATTCACCATGTTCACCAGATCAATTTAGCATTGTGTCAGCTGAGGCTGATGGGAATGCTACAAGATTTGCAACAATAGTTTTGAGCTGGTGTTTGCATGAAAGGTTCACTGAAAGTGAATATTTAGTTTCATGACAATCTGTCCGATAGTTTTTGAGACATTTCACTTAAACCACAAATGACCAGCGATGTTAAACTAAGTTAGTTTAGAAAGTAGTTTAATTATCAATTAGCCTACTGCATACAAACAAATGTGCTACTCAGGAAGTCATTTTTGTGTTACTTTTAAATGTCTGCTTATGTTTTCTCATGAATGCACACAGAGCTTGATTGTTTTAGTGTTGCCAGACTTCCTGTCCTGAATGACCCAGGGTCTGTTTGTGGAGTGGTCTAGCCCTCTTCCTGTGGGTTAGGAACGGGGGAACTCGACTCTTTGCCCTCCATCACTCTACCTACGGGGTCCATGCGGGTCTGTTGAGATGTGCAACATCGTTTACTTTGTACCGCATTATTCCCAACACTTCAAATAACAACCTCATGTTGGACTAAGTCGCAGTAACTCATCTAACAGCTCAGATAAGGAAACATTTCTGTCTGTACCAAAGTGGGGGACCAACCGAAAGACAGACGCAATGTCTAATTTCAAGACAATAACATTTTAATAGATGGAGAGAAAGACGACGGCAGTGGAAGCAGGAGGTAGTCTTGTACTATGTACTTCTGCCTTTATGACAGCCAAGAACTTTATTGATGCAATTTCAGAGTTTAAACTTGAGTGTAGAGAAGGAGTCGCACAGTAACTCTGCCTGGAAGCTTCCCCCAGTGACTTCTGCTGGAGTGAGCTTTCCTTCTGAGGGGTGAGACACATGAGGACACTCGAGTTGAAACAGAAAATAAAAAAAGAAATCCCTCACTAGCTAATACCGTGCTCTAAATCTAAATTTATACTCTGTGAGTTCCTGTGAGCGCTCTGCTTTGCCTCACTACCAACCAGCCTCAGCTGAGTGGCAGGTGACAGACGTTTGTCCCTGATGGACACGCCTCCTCCTCACCACATCAAAAGGCCAGATGGACACCTGATGGGTGGTTCCTTATTGATGGACGCCACACGTCAGCATCGATCGCCAGGAAAAATATTTCCATCTGGGATGGCATTACCTTCAAATCAAATGGCTCCCACAGGGCTTCCTATTATCTCCATTATCGGAATAAATATCAGCTGCCGTAAGTGAGTGAACTCTGAAGCCTGCACCTCTGGCTTGCTTTCCTCCACCGGTCGTAACGCTCGCAGCATTCAGCTGGCAGACCCTAATGACATATTAGCAATTACAGAAGAGCAGGTTTAATGATTTCATCAGGAATGCTGATTTATTTAATTGCAGTCTGGGAGGAAGGTTGTGGTGCGTTGATACAACGCCAATAGGCCGCAGCTCCAAGGAAAAATGCTGCCGCTGATGGAAATCATACACAAAGGTGCCAGAATGATTCACAGGAAATTCAATTGTTTGTGTTCACAGTGACAATCGATGAATAAACACAAGTGGTAGCTCTTTATAAGATTATTTGGAGTCTGTGGGATGTTTGCTTTTTTAAATAAATCCCCGTGATGAGAGCACATCAGATTGTTCTTGAATTATTAGAAGATAATGATAAATGTAAACTTCTTTCTTTACTTCTGAAATAAAAGCTCAGTATAAAATAGTTTTTATTCAGTTATTGTCCCCCAGCACAAGATATATTGATCTCTTGTATCTCTGCAGTTGCAGTGGACAGTCTGTTTGAGTGGAAAATAATGCATTTTAGTTTCAGCTTGGTCTGCTGTAAATCATGAAAGAGGGTTTAAAGGAGTAATTCAACATGTGGGGACACTTAACTTAGCTTGGCATACAGTTTTTAGACGGGGAAGAAACTCTTTGTTCATTTCATGCAGAAAGTGTGAATTCTGTGCTGTTCTTTTCCGTCTCTGCTCTCCTCTCACCTCGACCGTCTTCCTCTCAGTCTGGTTCTGCTGAAGAGTTCTTCCTGTTAAAAGGGAGTTTTTCCTTCCAACAGTTACTCATGTTGGACTTGTCGGGTTTCTCTCTGTGATATTGTACGATGACAGTGGAATAAAGGCACGTCAACATACATAAATCCGACTGAATACAGGAGGAATAACACACTGAAACATGAATGTTGCTCGGTTGCTGATTTTTGACATCCATGTGTTAAATCTGAAAAATCCCATATGCAGCCTGGTTACATGAAACACGGCCGTTCCAGACAGGTTAAGATCTTTTTTTTCTATTTACTAAAAGACATTGACTCCAAAAAAAAAGAGGACTTTTGCTTCTCACGCAAGCTGAAAGGAAGGAGTCGGAAATCATTTTTCAGTTGAATGGCTGTTTATCCGTAAAACATGATGTTCTGGGAGCGATGTCAGGGATTATTAGCAGGAGCGTATTATTCCTCTCACAGATTTCTGCTCTGGATTAACACGGAGTGAACTCATCGTAAACCTTCTAAAAATATGAAAAAGCGGCTTAAAATGTATTAATTAATGCATTTACTGGATATCGTAGCCACTTGGAGAAATGGAAACAAACTGTTATCACACAACTGATATCGGCTTTTAAATTGATGTTGAAAATTAAACAAACAGTTGCTTATGTACACAGAAGAACAATGTCAGCAGTAATGTGGACTCATGTTTCTGACCACCTGATGAATGACATAATACGATACCAACACTTGACCTGCTACATCTGCTTAACATTTCCAACTCCAGAAGGAAATATCTGGCCTTTCAGTTCATTCTCCAGTGTGTTCATCTGGGAGTTACAAGCTGTATGTAAAGCTTCTGTGAAACCAAAACAAAAAGCTGAAGACCTGCAGCGATCGGTGATAATTCTCTGTAGATATCTCATCAACACACCATACGCCAAGTCATGTGATCCATTGGAGTATTCAAAAATATTGACGATAGCAGCTTTAGTACGGTTCCATGTTGCAGCCACATAAATCATGTTCACACATCAGTCATTAAATTCACTAGGTGCAGTTTTTAGTCTCTAAACTTTTAAGCTAAACAGATCGAGCGAAGTATCTAGACGGAAAGATATCAAAGCCAATTGAAAAAAACATTATTATGTTATTTTGTTAGAAAATGGCTTATACCACTTTTCTACAAGATGATTTTACAAATTGAAGGTTTGAAAAAAAAAAAACATTTAATTCTTAATGTAATAACATGTCAGCTCACAAACTATGAAAAAACAACTAGTGCCAGTCTGCATGCGAGCCGGTCACCATGGAAGAGTGATTGGATGATTCTGCAAAAACTCTGATGACATCTTTAATGTAATGTTTTCAATATCGTTTTTAAATCTTGCTTTCTACATTAATATGAAGTCACATTTAGGAAAATATTGAAAAGATATGGTCACTGTTAGTCAACTGAATTCCAGTTTAAGCTCTGAGGTGACTGATCCTGAAACTGACGAATGTGTGACATGTATCGTTCGTAATTTGTTAATTAGTTTTCCTTTATATGTTCACCTGCACCGACTTGGTGTTGTTGGAGAAGCTGGATGTGTTTACCTGATCGGATGGAGCTGGCGTCTGTCCCAGACCTTCTGTCAGCTAATGTTGTCGTTCCTTCTTCATTGGCTGTAAGTCAGCTCCCATTACCTCTACGAGCCACCCTTCATTTCCAACAGCCACCCTCTCACCCCACCTCTAATCGCTGCCAGCATCAGCGCAGGAATGCTAATGGTATCCTGTGATGGGAGGACTCGGAGCTGACTGCTCCCCGAAATAATAACCGACTCCCACGTTGTCCGGGAGCCTCAACGGAGCGCTGCCACGGGCGTTATTCCAAACACACACTCGTTACGGCAGCAGTAATATAGGTGCTTCAGCAGGAACATGAAGGTGATGGTGAGTTCTGGTCGTTAACCCTCAGGGCTAAACGATCAGCCTCTCCTTTATCCTGCACTAACACCGGGCCCACAGTATGTGTGGAGCTCCACATCGTCTCTGTGACCACCTACCCAGATGAAGACCACAGTGGGAGTTTACACACAAACGGCTTTCTGCTGGAACTGAAATCCGTCCACCTGATCGAAGGAACCGAAAGTAAAAGCGAAAAACAGCAAAAGAAAGAATAAGTTCTTGTTTTTTTCCCCGCTGGCACACTATTGATCAGGAATGTTTGGGGCTTTTCCTGAAAGGCGCTTCATGAGAGAGGAAGTGAGTAACAGAGAAGGACAGAGAGCAATTTTAGAAATAGACACCGGCCATGAAACTGTTTAAACAAGATTCACTGGAGAAGTTGGAACGGGAAAATAAATCTACTGTGTTTCATTTAATTTCTTTCTCTTGTCGGAGTTATTAATGTCTGAGCCTTAATTACTTTGTGGAGTGTGGTGAGTTAATACTTTTACCCCGAGAAGGACTTTGCTGTTTTGTTTTTTTACTTATTTTTGTGTCGAACTTGAAGAAGCTCTTCGCACGGGCTCATTTTTTAAGAGCAGCTCCGGAGCATAATTAATGGACGGGGCAAAAATTATGAATAGCAATGCAGTAAATATGTCATCTTTGAAACGCCCTCCACTCTGCTGCCTCCATCTTTCTTCAGGGAGCACTTTACGCCGTGTGACGGTCTGCGTAATTAATTCGTAGGGAGGCTGTTAAAGAATGGATGTGTGTTTAATGGTGACGCTCGTGTTAAAGTTGAAGCGGTTTGTTCATCTCAATCCTGACCCTGATGATGTGCCATCGGTGGATGTTCAGACACAGCCTGATTAAAAACACACAAGAGCCCTCAGCCTGCTCCAAACGTCTCTCCTTGTCCATCAATATCCAGACCAGCAGTGACAACAACTTTTTGGATTGTGTGCCAGGAATGATGTCAGCACCACAGACTGGATATAAAAGTGGAAGAAACTTCCAGCTCTGAAAAATGAGGCTGATGCAGAAGTGTCTTCAGCTGCAAATGTAATGCAATACCAGAGAGTGCCACTAGAGGTCGGCTCCAAAAAGCCTCCGGCTCCATAGACTCCCATTCAACTTCTCTCATCAAATCCAAAGTGAATAAAATGTGTCCATCAGTTATCTCGGTGTTGTTAGCTAAAGTCACTCCTTCTTCTTAGTTTTCTGGAGGTCCATCTGAAAATAATCCCTCATTCATTAGAAAAGAAGATTCAAGAAGACCTGTTTTTGGGGGCGTGTCTGTTTGATTGACAGGCCTGTGGTGCAGTCAGATTACAGCTATCGGTGGGCGGGACGTAGTATCGTCAGGTTTCCGATCAGATCGGTCAGATCCACCGCTGGCTCCTCCCCCAGCTCGTCCAAATATGGTCACGTCCTGCTCCAAACCGCTCTGAACTAGCAAAGATGGTGACGGACAGAATCTGAACTGGAGGATTCATAACGTTCACAAACCAACGATGACATCACTGACGGTTGATGACATCACTGATGTTTGATGACATCACTGATGGTTCTGATCCGCTCGTCGTGTTCGTTTTCTCCGTGCATGTTTTCCTGTTTATTCACGTGACGCGAGTCGTGTCTGATAAATTCCCGGCCGCTTGAACTGAATGGATGGCCGTCGTTAACGAGGCGGGGTCTGAATCATTGGCCTGATAACAGTACGGGCTGCGGCGGCTTTGCCTATTGCATTTCCACACAGCAGCGAACCCTGTAATCATCACAATTCTTCAATCGATGAGGCGTCCATTTGGTGCTCCAACTGACAAATCGACTCCTCAGCCTCCAGCTCACCCGTCCCTCCCTCCCTCCCTCCCCCCTCCCTCCCTCTTTCTGGTCGTGGCTCGAGATGAAAGCAAAGAAAAACTCTGCCTGCCTTTGTGCCACATTGTGTGTAATCCCCCCCATTTCCATAGCTTTGGCGCATTCAGCCTTTGGAAAGGAAATAGCAGCGGATTGTTCAACCTCAGCATTGATAATGTGGCTGCTGGCTGCTCTTGAAGGGGTGTCGAGCACAATAATTCCATTAAGTGTTCGGCTCTGCATCAGCAGAGAGGCCGGCGTTTGCTTCCTCAGCGTCCGTTTACTTCTTTTCATCGCGCCTCTCTGTGATAAGATGCTTATTTCTGCCTCCGTTCACATGCACAGCAGGGTCAGCTGATAACCACGTCGGCACCGTTGATATTTAAGGAGATGCACGAGTGGCTCCTCTTCGTTGGTTCACCCAGAAAACTGCTTGGTGGAGGTGCTGAAAGTGCTTCAGATATCAGATAGTCATTTCTTTCCAGACTGGAGCGTTTCGAGTTAACCCGCTGCCCTGATCCTCACAGACTCAGCGACCTACTCTCACATCAGTCTGTGAAGGTGTGCTATCGCTGCTGTGGCTGAGCAGGAGCCTCTCAGAGCCCCCCGGGGTGGATTGGGAACCGACTGCCTTCCTGTCTCTATCGTGCTCTATCAGTTTAACTCTCTGGAGAGTGATTACAAAGACCTTAATGGGAGAATGATTCTTTGGCTGCGAGTTGTAACCTGCTTCGCTTAAACTGATGGATGTACTGCAGGGTGGCAGGGAGTGGAGACGAGACAGTAAACGATCGATGTCATCAGGAAAGAAATGGCAGCTTTACAGAGAACAGGGAGTCAGTCGTGTGGAGTTTGTATCATTTCATCACGTTTGCTTTTTAAAAAAGGATTAAAAAAACGTACATGTTTGAGTTGACGCCATGTTTACTGGTGTTTTCATTTTAGTCAACCTAAATACAACATTAACCCTGAGATGATCATGTATTCGTGGATGTGAATAACCAGGTTTCTTGAGTTCCTTTTAAACTCTGTATCTTTAACATGATCAAAACCAGAATAAGACACAAAATCAGGGTGCAAATTTCCATGTAAACACACAGAAGTTACTTTATTTTCAGGTGATAAAATGTTTTTGGCCATTACTGTCTCCTAAAATACATTTTCAATAACTCATACTGGGAGCTAAAAACTCTGTCTGAAATGTGTCCATGTCCTGGGCCTTCAGAGACCTGTTTCAGATTGAGATATAAAATTGTATTTGAAGCATTACCACTAAGAAATATCCCCAAACACAGTTTTGCCATTATTTGTCATGTTATACTCACTTATGAATGACACAAATGTCATAAAAAGTTCAGGTTAAAAAGTTCATACAACAGTTTAAAAATGTGAAAAAGAAATGAATACAACATCTGCTGCAAACAGATTTTCTTCAAATGTTGATGCGTTACCACTTTTTTATTTTATTTGACAGATATCACAGTTTGCAAACACCTCCAGAAGCCTCAATAAGTAGTTGATGGTCTTGTTGCAGAAGCCTCGGTGTCTTTTTACTGAATTAATATTTGCACACTGAATTTTCTTCCCTCCATCGGGGACATGTGACACCTTCGACCCCAAACCAGAATCTTTGCTCCTCCGTGATGAACAGCTGATAAAGTGTTGTTTTCATCAAATGCTGCTTCTTTTTACCTCCAAACACTCCTTTAGTGATCGGAGCCAAAGAGCTCAATGTGAACTTCCTCCGTCTACAACACCTGTTTCCGAAATGTTTCTGGCTTATTCACAAGCAGCTTTGCAGATGTGAGATGCCGATTTTTCACAGGTCGCAGAAGGAAAGTCAGGACTTCATCTTCCTAATCCTAATCCTAGTCCTAATGAAACAATGAGAACGAGTTCATGAAGAGTGACTTTCTTTCTTTTTTTTATGTTGGGACAATATTTACATCTTTTGACTGTATTTACATCTTTTCCATTCTAAAAAACTTCCAAAACTTTTGCATATAACTACATTTTATTTCGACACTGTGTGCTGCTATTAATACAATAAAACAGAAAAAAAAAAAAAAACATTCTCTGCATATTTAAAAAAATATATATTTCACTCAGCGTTCACAAGCTCTGCAGCACTCTTCAGTCTCACAGAAGCTCTTGGCAGACGGTTCCTTCAGGCCTGTCAGTGTTAAAGCACAAAGTAACAGGATGGATGGACGGACAGTCGCTGGTTTAGTGGTTCGTATTGATCCGACAAGCTGCTCTGTTCCATGCAGTGACTCGAGAACACATGCAGCGTTGTGCGGGTGTCTTCTTGTCCACGGCAGCTAACAATTTGTGAAGTTAGCAGGTCAGAGTGGCCTCCACAGGGCTGCTACTACAGATGGCTCATTAGACTAACGTTTGATACACCATCTCCACTTCACCTCCATCTCCCATCCCTCCATCCTGCTGTCATCCCTCTTTCATCAGTCTAACACTCGACCAGCTGCTCACATCCAACAGCCACGAAGGTTCACACGCTACAGAGAGGAGAGCTGTGGAACATATTGAACTATGAAAGCTGGAAATAAATACTTCACATCACGGCTTTCTTAAATGACCCCGTGACATCTGAGCGTCTGAAGCACTCACCTGAATGCTCCTAGAAATATCTTTGTTTCTGCACATGTAAATAAAACAGTAAAATGCAACAGTGGATTGGAGGTAAACCTGCAGTAACTGACTTACTAAATTAATCTGATATAAAACATCTGTTAGCAAACAGTTGATTCTTTACACATCCAGCAGTTCCAGAGCGACTTGATGAATTTAAGTTTGATTTTGGTCTCCACCACTCCTGAGTCAAATATCAAACTTTTTAAGGAACATTATGAAACTATTTGATCAAAATCATCACGTATACGTCACTAATGTTTCAGCTAGTTATCAGATGTTCGTTTAATATTCTCACGTCAAACATCACTGAAGAGGAAGTTTACGGAGGAAGTTCAGAAGAGAACAGAAAGTGACGGAGCAGAAGACCGGATGAGGAAATGAGAGCTTCATGAAATGAAAGGCTGCAGGACAGATGTTGAGCTGACCTTCCTGTCTCATCAGCTGGCTCGCTCTCTCTCATGTTGCTGCGCTTGCTTGATGTTTGGCTGTTTGCAAAGTTTGGTTTCACCCAGTTGTTCTCTGAAGTATGTGTGTATTCATTTCTCCATGTTTGCATACAGTATAGAGTATTTTATTCCAACACGAGCAAACATCTCCTCCTTTATCTTTTCCCAAGTAATTACTAAAGTGGATGCATTTATATGGACGTGTACCGGGTCACCAACACTCTGTTCGACAAAATAAAACACCTTTTATTACAGAAACATGGTATACAGCCCTTATAGCTGCTCGCCTATGTGCTGCAAAGATTTATGTCATTATTGCTAAATGCCGCCGCTGTGCATTGTTCCTCACGGTGGGCGACTGAACGGGTGTTTTAGGGCACTTTCATCATCACTGTGTGTAGCGCTGAAGTCTATTAGACGTAGTTTACGGATCCGGAGTTCAGACTGCGTTTGAGTTATGGATGTGTGTGTGTGTGTGTGTGTGTGTGTGTGTGTGTGTGTGTGTGTGTGTGTGTGTGTGTGTGTGTGTGTGTGTGTGTGTGTGTGTGTGTGTGTGTGTGTGTGTGTGTGTGTGTGTGTGTGTGTGTGTGTGTGTGTGTGTGTGTGTGTGTGTAGTTGTGCGGAGAGGTGTCTTGTCTGTGATGACCAAGGTTGACAGACAGAGTCCTTGAATGTGAGTGTGTTGCTGATTAAATGGGTCTGACTGAAACGGCCTCATTGCTTCTGTAACAACCGCTGTAATTTGACATGTAACCACACACACACACACACACACACACACACACACACACACACACACACACACACACACACACACACACTGAACATGCGACCGTAGCGATACAGTAAACTAGCCAAAGTGCAAACTCTCAGTCTGACCTACAGATTGGTTTACTTTTCATAAACGAGTAAGATGTACCCTTTGATTTGAATATTTCTTCACGAGTTCTGCCGGGACCGAGAGAGGGAGAGAGAGAGGGAGAGAGAGAGAGAGAGAGAGAGAGAGAGAGAGAGAGAGAGAGAGAGAGAGAGAGGGAGAGAGAGAGGGAGAGAGAGAGAGAGAGAGGGAGAGAGAGAGAGGAGAGGGATAGAGAGAGAGAGAGGGAGAGAGAGAGAGAGAGAGAGAGAGGGAGGGAGAGAGGGAGAGAGGGAGGGAGAGAGAGAGAGAGAGAGAGAGAGAGAGAGAGAGAGAGAGAGAGAGAGAGAGAGAGAGAGAGAGAGAGAGAGAGAGAGAGGAGAGAGAGAGAGAGAGAGAGAGAGAGAGGGAGAGAGAGAGGGAGGGAGAGAGAGGGAGAGAGAGAGAGAGGGAGGGAGAGAGAGGAGAGAGAGAGAGAGAGGGAGGAGAGAGAGGGAGAGAGGGAGGGAGAGAGAGAGAGAGAGAGGGAGGGAGAGAGAGAGAGAGAGAGAGAGAAGATCAAAGGTGTTTATAAGGCAGGAAAATCACAGAAACGTTTCATCAATATTTAAGTACAGCTTATTGTCTGTCTGGCTGAGGGGAGATAAGGTGAGTAGAGAGTGAGACACAATAGTAAAGAGATTCTTGAGAAGTGGTTTCAACCTTTTTATATAATGTACTGAATATTTCATCACAACTGTAGTAATTAAGCAGCTCTAATTCCTCTCCTCTCCTCTCCTCTCTTCTCTTCTCTTCTCTTCTCTTCTCTTCTCTTCTCTTCTCTTCTCTTCTCTTCTCTTCTCTTCTCTTCTCTTCTCTTCTCTTCTCTTCTCTTCAAAACATCAAAGAGGTGAACTGGATATTTAAAGATGCTTCTTTCCTCCCACTTCTTAGAAAGTGCAACAAAACGCTTCTTTCACCTTAAACTCGTGGTGCACTTACAGATCGTACGGCGACTGGACTCGACGAACTTCTCCACGAGGCCGTCGGGAGAAGAACTACATTAAAGTTTAATTCATGAAGGGTTTCGGCAGCAGTTAAAACATGACCCTAAACTGACTGGAAGGGAGGAACCGTGCGTGGCTAAAAGCGAGCTACAAGCAGCAGCCTCTGGGACGGAGGTGTTGACAGACAGGGTGAAATTTACCAGTAATTTCCGTGTGAATGCCCCGAAACAGGTTACATCATCGCTGCATTCAAAATCCTGCAGCAGGTACTAGTCACATGAAGCTAAGTCCTTTATCCAGCTCAGACTAACAGGCAGTGATGTTTACTTTGTATGTAAACGCCCTCCTTCCTCTGATTGATTGTATTCCCAGCAGACATCCTGGTCTTGTAAATCAATAATGATTGGCTGTATATGCAGTTAGGTTTCGTGTCTCTCGGGTCTCTTTCCTCTACGTTAAAGGTGCCTAAAATAGAAAGCACAATAAAGCCCCTCTCAGTAGCAGAAACTAGCGAGCAGTTCCTCTCCTTCTCCCTCGCAGGAAATCGACTGGAGGTTCGGCGTGTGAAAGTGCAGAGGTGGTGGAGAGGGACCAACACGGGGGCTGTTGTTTGGGTGCAGGCAGGTGTAATGTGTGTGTGAGTGCTGGGAGAGGCACGATGCTTGGTAACGTTGTCTGATGAAAGCTTCTTCTTCTGTGCTTTTGGACCGAGCTCGCCTCGTCCATCACCAGAAGCCCATCAGACAGAGTCGGTGGAGAGACGTGTGGAGTCGGTGGGACTCCCCTTCAGCTCATCCCCATCTCTGAAAACGAGAACACCAATAACAGGACGCGGCTGGGCGTTATCACAGAAAGCATCATTTACTGCTTTTAGTCGGGGAAAATGGCGATGACCCAGATTTGCGCTCTTTGGAGGAAGATACAGTGTGTTGGAGAGATCAGATGTGGTTTAATGAGGTGGGTGAAAGTTCAGGATCCAAACACACCACTGGAACGACTGCCACCACAACTTTCCTGCAAAATCTTCTATTGTTTCTGTATTATTTGCATTTTAAAGTGTGTAAATGAGCGACAGTCGCTCGTTATGACGAGTGGATCTCTGTCGGCCTGGGTGTCCAGGAAATGACAGCCTGAGCAGATAATAACAGAAGTATGGATGGAAGAAGAACCCACCGATGCTTGAGGGAATATGGCAGCAGTGGCTCCACTGCTCTACTAATGAACCCTGACTCAGCTGACCTCTCTGGACCTCTCTGGACTCCAGAGAGGTCAGCTGTCGCACACACTGCAACCAATTATACCCGACACATGGTTTCAGGGGAGAGTGTGTGTTTGAGGCCAAATAAAGCACATAAATGAAAGTGGATATTGGCTTGTATTTAAAGCGTCTCTGCAGTTCCCCTCAGCCCTACTGCAGCTTATAGACTCCATCAAGGTGACTGTTTCGGTTTATTGGCCACCAACTTCGCTGTTTCAGTGCACTCTCTTTGCAGATTTTTTAAAGACTCTGATAATAGGGGAACAACTGGGGAAGGACTTAAAAAGTGCCGTGCTTCTCTGGAAGAATACACCTTGCATTGTTTATACAGTGTCATAAATGAATGCTAAATAACTTTAATTATTGTCATTTTAAATCATATTCATACATGGCTGTTTGCAGTGTGAAAAAACAGCTATGAAAATGATTGTTATTATATAATAGTCCCTTCCCTTCTGCTTCGTAGCCAAGATGGCAACCTTTGAAGGGGAGAAGTGTCCTGCGTTTCATATTCAGTTTTTGGACCGTTATAAGTACATAATCACATGTGAACGCATTTATGCTCCCAGAAAGCAAATCAAGTGTCATTTTTCATCTCTTTATGGTCATTTTGTTTCTCTATGTGGTTGTTTTATGTTGCTTTTGCATTCGGCCACATTGGCAACTGTTTGTTGATATATCAGCTCCATCATGTGATAATGGGCCAGAGTTGTGTTTACAGCCTCCAAATAGCCAAAAATCTATTCAGAAATGAGTTCTATAATTAACACTGCAGCACCTTCACTTGAATTGTCATTTAGAGAAAAAGACAAATATGTAAGTTTCACTTCAGGGCATCAACTAATGTTAATTTTGAGGTATTTTGAGCGTGCGAAGAACCTCAAATCCTTCAATCCTCTTTCCAACACTTGTGCTGTTCAGATGTTTGCTGTGATGAGTTTCTTCTGCGACTCGTGTGATTTCCCTGCTTGTTTTTCCCCTCTGGGTTTTCAAATCTCTCTCTTTCTCTCTCAGCGGAGATGTTTAGCTCTCCTTCACCTCCTCCTCCGCGCTCCCCGGGGATCCCATCACGCCCACCGTCTCCCATGGATACCTCAACTTCTCCCTCTCATCACCGTGGAGACCCAGCGAGCTGTTTTCTCTCAGGTATTGGTCCAGTGAGCGAATCCACCAATAACACGGCGCTCTCAGCTGTCCTAGTGGAGCCGTTTACCTGCTTCACATTCCTGTGAACGCCTCATAAGTTCCTGCACCAACAAAAGACAGAAACCCTCCCAGGCTCAGTGTTTTCAGTCAAGATACACCAAATGTGCTGAAACCTATTAGAGCCTCATATCGTTAATGATCAATGAATTTGCAGTGATACAGACTGTTCAAAGAGCCTATTTGAATTTGAAATCTCTCCACCACAACTTGAGAGACTTAAGTTTTATTGTTTGATCATAAATTCAGTTTCTAAACTGTTTTGTGTTATAATTGAAATAACAAAAGGGAATATTTCCCTTGTAACATGTTCAGATTTTTCTACGAGGCTTGTTGGGATTTGTTGCCTCCTTTGCCAAAACAAACCTTCAAGCTTTTTTGTTCTCCTCCTCGTAGGCAGCGCTGCAGGTTAATTCAATCAACTCCGTCTCTTGCATGATCTTATTGTTTATCTGCGTGTGATTTCTCCACAGGGCTTCACTCTTCCTTCCTCTCCCTCTAACTTCAACATAAATGTGCCCACCGTGATGCCATTGTGGGCTTTACACTCAACAGAAGTTGATAATGTATATTTAAGAGGTGTTTTTCATGCCAGCTGGCTGCTGAATAAATTAATTTCTGAGAGTCCATCAGGACCTTGAGATGAGAACATCCTCTGTTAAATCTGCAAAAAAAAAAACTAACAAGTATTCCTGTGGCAACCCTCGAGGTCACTATTGTGCTACAAATCCTCGTATTTCTTTAAAATCCTCAGTAATCTTTGATCTATTTCAACTTCACAACCTTTTGCAGGAGCAATTTTAAAAGTTGACATGCACTGCACACACAGATTGCAGCAGCTTCCTCCTGGGACACTTTACCAGAAGGCTGGAGAGCTCCTCCCCTGAGGACCGGTGTCCTTCTTCAGTTAACCTTTACAATGATCTCCCCACTAACAGAGCAGGGAGCTTCATATCTGATGTCTGGCTTTAATTGTGCCTTAATGTGATTGGGCTTTTGTATGTAGCCTTCAGTCGAGTGAACGCAGGAGACTCTGGACGATGATGAAGATGATTGTCGTGCACGATTCTGTTCACTCTCATTAGAGCTGGAATTTAATGGATTCGTCTGTTTTTAAATTAGTAAGCAAATATTTTGATGAATCACTTTTTACTAACAGAAATGCAAAATGTGATGTGAGGATTATAAAACTGTTAATAATTTTGAATACATCAGCAAGTATCGGGAAGTTATTGTGGACATTTTCACAATGTTCTGATGTTTTTAGATCAAATGATGAATTGATAAAAAAAAAAAACACACATATCCTGCTGATTAATAAGAACATGTATTGTTAGTTCCATCCCTAAATATTATATAACAAATGACTTTATGTCATTTTCTATTTTCATTTTAGATATTATTTTGATATCAAAGAATTGATTTCATCATATTTTTGTTAGTTCATAAATCATTGAATGGTTTACGGCTTAGATACATTTCTATTATGTTAATAACTATTCGGACCGCTCAGTAAGTTTTATGATTCACACATCTGGAAGAAACTCTCAGTTCTTTCAAATCAGAGCTGAGGACATTTCTGTTTGCCACTGCCTTTCAAATCCAATAATTACTTAGTTTTTACACGACACTGGCATATTTACTTTTATATTTCTTATTTTCTAATTCATCATTCTGCCCACCATAATATTAACCTCCATATAAACAGGCACTCAGGAAGTAATTCTTCTGTATTCTGCTCACATTAACAGAGTGAGATCTAATGCTCATCCTCTCTATCTCTGCTCTCCGGAGGAATCGGTTTCACACATATATACGTTGTGTGTGTTTGATTATGTCTCCATCTTTCCCTGAGTGTGTTTTGCATGCACTTTGATCCATTTATCAGCAAAGCTCACAGCTGTGTGACACTGACATGTTCAGATCATGCATTACGCTGCACCCGGCAGCCCCAAGGTGCCTCTGATTTGAGCAGGAGCAGCTGAAATGTATTCAGAGCCGTTCGCTGGTGTCTGATGTGATGTGATCATATGACCATTTATCATGCAGACATTCATCCAGAAAAATAGTTTTATGTGATGCAACACTTCTCTTTGACTGCTGCAGTGCAAACACTGTCCAAGATTTACAGTTTGTAGCTTCTGCGGTGACAGTCAGAGTGACTGAAGCAAAACAATGGAAGCTGAAAGCAGGACAGTGTTTCTTGTTCTGCCGAGCTGGCACGAGGCCACTGAAGCTGCACACGGCCGCCCTAACTCAAGCTGACACCCAACATTACCAGCGCTTCAGCTCCTCTCTGTAGATTTCCTCAGCTCCTCCCCAGCGACTTCCACCAATAAATGATCTGTATTTCTGTAAGATTGGGATTAAATTTCCCTCCAAAAATGTTCTCGCTGTTCTTTTTCAGCGGGCGTACGAGGGAGTAAAAGCCCTCTTTTTAACGGGCTCGTAAAAACAGCAGTGATAGTGTACCGGGCTCGTTGTGGCTGGAGAGAGCGTGAGGTTTTTTTTTTTATGAGGGATGTATAAAGTTTGAAAAATGTACGTGACAATGCCAAGAGCCGTCGCAGGAGTTGAAAGCAGAATCACACCAGGGGGGCAGGATCCCTTTTTCATCATTAAAAACATTTCTGTGCAGGAATTCAGGCCCATCGAGCTCCACTGAACTTCCACGGTGCCTCGACTGAACAGTATGCAGCCTGTAAATCATCTGCCTGTAACTGATGACCAATACAACAGCTGTGCCGTACATCCTGCCCTCGTTTATTTAAAGGTTAAATTTGAAATGAATTGAACATTTTGGGGCATGACTTTGTCATAAAGACAGTAAAAGATGGAAACAACTCACCTGGTTCTGTAAAGCTCATCGTTTAACCCTATAAAAACACCTACTTTTTAGGTCTGCTCGAAAATTGCAAAAAGAGTATATCTCTGCAACCACAATAAAAAAAAATAATAAAATATATATATTTTTAATAATAAAGGGGACACTTGTGAGATTTGTTCAGATGTGTAAATATCAGTATATATGTCCATATTTTAATAATAGTTTAGTCCCTTTAGGCAGTTAGCATAGCTTAGCATAAAGCAGGTAGCGCGGCTCCGTCCATCGTCCCAAAATATGCAAACGAACATCGTTAAAGGTCCCTTGTGAAAATGCTGTTTCTTCTTCTTCCTGAAACAAGCTGTTCTTCTGCGTGTAGCTGCCGTCTGTAACCATCTCTTAGAGACCAACCACCAGACAAAAGGGCTTCCTGCTGTCACAGTGAGGTTGTCATGTAATGTGTAGGTGGACGGGTGAACCTTTGGGACCCCTAAAACCACACGTTGTCGTGTTTGCTCTTGTCTTTCTTTATGGATTAAACAACAGAGATCTCAAGGATAATTCATTTGTTTGTCGGTTTATTTGGGCACGTTGGGAGGCTGTTTCTCTTTGCTTCCTGTCTTTACGCGATGAGCTCGCTGCACGTCGAAGGATCAGGTCACCCAGGAATCTGCTTTCCTTTTTTTTTTTAAATCTGAAACTTTGAGAACATTTTCCTTTTTTTTGTTCCTCTCAAATCCAATCTTGTCCGATAACTGCTTCCCACACAGACACTGTGGCAGGTCTTTGGTTCCCGTGGGGATGCTGACGTCTCCATCGCTCCCGTCTCTCTCAGCCCCCCTGTGCACACACTTCAGGTAAAAACAGCCTCTGGGGATGTCCCGTGGCTTCCTGCTCTGCTGGAGAGTTAAACCCCCCGCGGAGAGATACTTGATATCAACACACTCCTTCTTCCTCGCTCTTGCTCTTCCTCTGTCTTATTTATCTGTCTCCCTACCAATTAACCCAATGAGCAAAGAGAATAATCCAAGCTGCATGGATGTGCAGTGCAAAGGAAGTCTCAACACGGTGATGTGTGATTTTGTACTGAGAGAACATGTCCGCTGACTGCACCGGCTGCTGCTCAGTGTGGTGTCAGACTGGAGGGGAGATCCACAGCGCCCCCTGTCTGCAACTGGGGACATTACAAGACGGTTATTTCAAAGCAGCAGTGGGTTTTTATTGCACTGCAACAGCCTTCAACAAGTCTGCATGTGGCCACATGCAACACGAGCAAAAACACAGAGGCAAACACACACAAGCTGCAATTACACTTCCAATAAACTCTGTGAAGCTCTCCACTTCACGCCCACCTCTCTGTCCGTCTCTCGTCTCCCTCTCCAGTTCGTCCGTGTCCCCTGAGGTCACCGAAATGGCGCGTAATGTTCGCTCGCCCGTAAACGCACCGTAAAACAGATGGTCCTGCAGCGGGGAAAAGCTTCTGCAAAGTCACTGTGACATTGGCGAGAGTGCTGATGGAGGCACGAGATTGTACACAGATGAATATTCCACCGCGGCTGAGAAATACCATTAATCAGAAACGTACCTTTTTTGTCAGGCCGTGCTCAGGCCGCCCCAGACGGAGGCTGGCTGAGGTCAGGGTGAGATGACTGATACCAGACGTGAAAAAAGTCTCCGTCTGACCGTCACCGTCCTCTTCTTGTTTTTATTTGGTGTCATTTTGAGGATCTTTTCAGGAAACGTGAAATGAGTTTAATTTGGATGCCGAAGGTCAAGAGGATGTTTATTGATTCGCAGCAGCACAGCTATGATCATAACGCCCTCGTTAGCTCAGAGCTTTTGTAATTTATCACAAAAAGGCGGCAAAAAAAGCACAAGGACAAAGTTAACAGAACTGTGAGCCGCCCTCAAGCTCTTCCTCTTCATCTCTTTTATTCACAGGATAAACTGGCAGCAGAATTAAATTACTTTTCAGACAGTGAGGGGAGGAGGAGACGGGGTGGTGGGGGGTGTTGAGGAGGAAGAGAAAGAGGCTTCCTCTGCCCAGGGATATCGCCGCTGTCGTCTTTCCCCTGAGTTGAGGAGCTTTAGAGCGGCAGGTTTAGCGGGAAATGGGCGGCGATAATGTGACAATTTATCTGGCGAATATGAGTGTGATTCAATAATCTGCTTCTGCTCTCACCGGGAAGAATGAGACGGCTTCTTCTCGGGGATGTGCTGTTGATAATAGTCAGATGAGGCCGGATGATTGTGTTTTCATATTTGAGTGGAGGGAACACGAGAGATGATGAGTTGAGTTGAATGATCTTTGTGTCCCGTTTGAAGGACTTTTTCAAATCTTCTTCGCTGTCTTCTTCTGTCTTACATAAATAAAAAGGGACTGAAAGTTTCCCATTGCGTAACGTATGCACTCTGCGAGGCGGGACAAACTGGCCCGTGGGAAGTCGGGTTATTTACGCAGAACTTTCTGCCGGTGTTCTTTAATCAAAAATGCAAGTGATTAGCACCTGGGACGGCTGCTGCGGGCCTGTTGGCGCACAAACAGGAGGTCCAGTCTTTTCAGGATTTTTATCAGCATTTCTTTAACGTATGCATAAAAGGAAGCAGGTTGTACGCCGGTAAAGGTCCACAGATCTTCTCCGCTGGCATCGTGGTTTGTAGTGCTGCTGATTTGTAACTTCCTTGTGCCTGCAGCTCTCTGCATTAAGTCTAATAAAAGATGGAGGAGGCACGTGTCTGCGTGGGTCCGGGCCTCTTCTTGAAACCCATCCATGCTATTAAACATGAAAAAAGGACACATATCAGCTGAACGGATAGAAGAGGAAGTGGGTAACGTAGAAATGTGAAAACAGTCATCTAAAGTGAGTGGATTCTCAGGAGAAGAAAGAGGCTGTGATCCACAATGTCAAACTTTATCACGTTATAAAGAACCACGTGATCCTTTAGTGGAATCAGAAACATAAAAACAACCAATAAAAATGGATTTTGTATGAAAGCAGAGCGAATCAGAACATCCTGGATGCGGTAAAATGTCTGAACCACCTGATTAAATTTTGACCTTGTGGGATAATTTAGCCCCAGAATGATTTTTTAATTTCTTTCATCATGCCTGAACGTCTTCTTTACAGCCAGGCCGGGCCGAGGTGGTGACTTCCCTGAGAGCATGACGATTAATCGCAGCAGGAGGTGCTGGTCCTGATGGTGGGGCTCGTACTTCAAAGGGAGGCTTGTCAGACATGCTCATCCACAGCGCTCTTATGTAACCGTGTTCCTGCCTCTCAACTTGACAACCAAATGTGCCTCATCAGCTGTCTGCGCTGCATTATTCATGTAGAGAGAGGAAATGAGTGACTCCAACACACTCCATCTATCTTAAATGAGTGTCTTAGCCCCAGGCGGAGCACGGAGAGGTCTGGGCTGTGTGTGTGTGTGTGTGTGTGTGTGTGTGTGTGTGTGTGTGTGTGTGTGTGTGTGTGTGTGTGTGTGTGTGTGTGTGTGTGTGTGTGTGTGTGTGTGTGTGTGTGTGTGTGTGTGTGTGTGTGTGTGTGTGTTGGGGGTGGGGGGGTCATATCAGGAAAGTGAATGCAATTCACTTATAAAATGAAAAAAAAAAACACTAAAATGATTGTGAGTTATCATCATGCATTACAACAGAAAAAAAAAACTGCAATTGCATGAAGATAAAATATATTTCTGTAAGATCCTGTGAGTGAAATTAATCTTTTTTTTGGTTTCATATTCCTTGTTTTGTTCATCTTAGGAACTGAAGACCTGCATTTCAGTCCCTAAAAGCTGGTGGTCGCGTTTGGCCACTAGAGGGCGCATTATATCCTTTAAATCCTCCTTCGTAACCTCCTCTGTGGGGTTATTGCTTTTGACTGACTCAAAAAAAATCCATGTGTGCAAAATCATACAACACAAAAGCATTGATTTCAGTAAGTTCAGGTTACAAACTTTTTTTGTTTTTTTTCCCAGTCTGTCAGGACACTCACATCCAGGATTTCATCGTATGATCAGGAAACATAAAGCATTCAAAATAAAAGTACTGGAGTGTTTTGATGTTATAAAGTTACCTACCTATCTAATTTTCAGCTGGTTGAGGTTTCTAGTATATATCCTTCATATAGCACTTCTGCTCTGATGACTTTTTCAGTACTAATTATTTTCTTAATTAATCAGTTAAGTTTGATTTCTCAACCTTCAGAGAATCGTGATAAAAAATTTAAAAAAAACTGAAAGTCCCTCACAGCCAAAAGTACCAACTTTTGTAATTATTCACATAATAACAAGGAAAACACATTTGAGAAGATGGAATTATGAAATATTTCCCATCGTTATATAAAAGGACTTATAAACAGCTATTGAAATATCAGCTAGTTTCATCTCTAATTGTATTGAATCAAAAACAAAGGGTTTTATTTAGTATTTAAATTATTTATTTAATTTTGTATGTAAAATACTTAAGAAATACTTAAGAAATGTCTGATACATTTTAGTGGAGTATCTTTAGCAAATCAGATACAGCAAAGAAACAAATAATTTCATTATTACATAAGGTGCCAATGTTTGTGTGGCTCACCTGAGAGATCAGATGGAGATACAGTGTGTATGATTGACATCTGTGAAACATGTGACTGTAAAATGACCAACATGAAAACTCCACCATCACTGGAGAGACAGGATCAATCCTGATATAACAGTGAATGAAGTGAAGTTCTGGGTAAGAGAAGGTGGAAGTGTGCAGTCTCACTAGTCTCTGTTAAATCCTGACAGGACACACAGTGAGGGTTTTATATATATATATATATATATATATATATGTCTTTTTATTTTTTTTATTTATTATTATTTTTATTTTTTTTGTCTCGTCTTCCCAGAAGGCTGCTGGGATGCCTCAGCATGTAAAACCGAGGACCAACCTCCACACAGCTGCCTCTATTGATCTGAGAGGGTTTGATCCAGTTTCAGTCTTCAGTGTTTGGTAGTTACCAACGATAAGAGTCGTACTGAAGGAGACTGAGTGGTGCTCGGCACTGCAGATGGAGCAGAGTGGATATTGAAGATAACATCGTCCATCAGGCTGAATTTGATTACGGTGGTATTTTAAAACATAATCTGTGAGGTAAACTAATAACGAGATGTATGATAATGTGTATGATGCCAAAGAACCTCTTGATTTTTTTTTCAACCATAACAATATCCATGCTGTAAATGTCCCCTCTTTGCAGCAGGGATCCAAAGCTTCATCTCTGGACTATTTTTATTTGATGCCATCAAGCTTTGGGGTGAATAATCTCCAGCTGCAGGTCTCACATGGACATGTTAGATCAACTTTTTGAGGCTGGATATTGTGGATGCATCATCTAACTGATGGCTGAGAAAGTGTCCTGATTTGTTCCCCCAGACTGTTTGTTTTGACCCCCCCTCCCTCTCCCCCTCCCTCTCCCCAACACTCCCACCCCCACAGCTAGTATGTGACCTTTCCCCGAGTCCCACCCAAAGCCGCGTACATTTTCTTTAGGAACAAAAGTTTGTTCCAGAATCCCGCTGACTCCGTGGCAGTGGTCGGGTCCCAGGGCCGCGCCACACTGACCCCCCTCGGGGGCCCACGTCCTGAAGGCTGCAAGCATCAAAGAGGTCTCGGGTCAGGGGGCCAAGTAGAACCTGGTCTAACCCTCCCGTGCCCTTTGCATCACAATGTCGGGAGACATTCCCACTCTTTAACCCTCACTTTCCCCGAGATATGCGTATATCAATGTAACAGACCTTAACAACCTCATGAGGCCCTCCTACTGCTGCTCGACATACAATGACTCGGGTCATATTTTGGCCCGAGTATCTGAACTTGAATCAGGAATATTTATAAAATAATAGTCATGGCAGAAAGGAAACCACTTTTCTGCAAGTAAGCAAACAATAAATAATCTTCCTGCAACTAGCAGTTTATTTTAATGCCCTCTGTTTTGCACAAAATGTATTTTGAATCTTTCAAAGCCTGCTGATTAGGAATTTAAAATTGTCCCTCTTAAAACCCACTTTATTTCCATCTCAAACAAAATGAACAACACATAAAATGACATAAAGACATTATAGCCCACTATGAAGCAGTCAGGCATCACTCAACCTCGATGACATCTTCGATCGGAGGAATTAGACGGCCTGAACTTTGCCGGGGGAGCGGACGGTCCCAGCGATCATATTACTCCATCCATAAAGACGTCAAAGTGTCTGAAATCCCTTTATCTCACTGCCGTTTCCACCGAGATGGCGATTATCCATGCAGAGCGAGACACATTATGCAACAGAGGAATAGACTTGCCATTCAAAGTTAATGGGATTATATTTCAGTCTGTGCTGCTCTGACATGTCTATAAACAGGGTTTCTGCTGAAGGGGAAACTTTTTTTCAGCGAAGCACAATGGCTCTACTTTGAGGAAGTGTGGTTAATCTATTTAGAGGCTTTTACAATGCTCACTGTAACACGCATGGGAATGCGAATAGTTGTGCTCGAGTTGGTTTTCGTGGGCCAAACAGAAAGGCGTGTGGCGTGCACCAGTAGTAAACCTCAACACTTTGGTTTTCAGAGTGAACTGAAGGGTTTAACAGAACCAAAGTCAGTGTGTCATCATGAGTTCAGTGTTCAGCGGCCGAGCAGAAGGCAGTCGTTTCAAACGGGGACTTGGTTAACTCAAACGGGAGGAGAAGTGGAGGGCAAAGGGCACAATCTTACAAGAGTTTCCTCTTTCTCTGATGCCCAATAAAATTGTGAAAGGATGAAAAGTGAATGGCAGTGACGGGGTCACCGAGAGGAACAATGGCGGCGGAGGAGAGAGGAAATCTAATCGGCTTGGAGATGCTAATTTTATGGAGCACCAATTAAGGAGAGTTTTTTATGACACTTTTTCGAGAAAACAAAACAGCAAAGCTGTCCCCTCTTGGTTGGGGGCCTCTGGTCGAGTGGCCCTCTGCTGCCCCCCCTCCCCTCCCTTCCTCAGCCTCAGCAGCATTGAGCCCAGTTTCTAATGGGATGGCACCTCCTTTATGCCTGCCCTCGCCCACATTGGGGAAATGAGGCAGTGTCTGTTTGTTGTTCTGGAAGGCCGTGCGTCCCGTTTATCACTGTCACATCGCCGAGACACAGAGAGTCTAGGACCGGGGGGGAGGGGGGTGCTCTGCCGTCCAATCTGTCCTGCTTTGGGCTTTACGACCACAGGCCCCACGTGGCGAGTACCCCACCCCGGACCCATACATCTCCATCTCTGCCTTTCGGGCAGCGACGGCCTTTGTATCGGCTCACTCCGGCTGCCAAGATGTGTGTCTGCGCTGCTAACGGGGGCCAGAGCTGCTAACTAGACAATGACGGGGGATCCACGACGGCCAATATTTAACCAGCGAGTGGCCCACTCACGCCCCCGCCTGGCCCCGCAGCCCCCGCTGCCTTTGTGGGCTCGGGGTTAATCTTTTAAAGGCTGGAGTTGGGGTGCTCCCCCTCCTGCCCACTGCCCCCCAAATATACTGCCACACAGTCACTAGAGCTGTACTTTTATGGGAGCTTTTGTTTAAGTGCTGCGTACTCTGGCTTTAAGTCGGCGCTTCATTACTCTGTAACCCTAAAACCTTTTTAAGAATCAGCACATCATGAATATCAGATTACTTGAAAACTTAAAAAGGATAGTTTATGCTCTTCTGTGCTTCTGCTTGGTAAACATAAATAAAATAATGAATTAACGCTACAAATTGAAGATGCATTGCCTAACAGATTAACATGGTTTAGACTGTAAAAAGACAGAAACACAACCAGCAGCAGCAGCAACAGGTGGGCGGTTATCTGCTCCCATGCAGTGCTCTTTTCATATTCCCTCACATTTGAGTCTTTTTTCCACTCCTTCTTTGCTCCTCTGCCCCAGTTAACATCTTCATGCACTCTCCTCTCTCTTTACTGCATCTTCCCTGCGTCGAGTATTTCTGGGCCCTCATAAATGTGTATTGATATTTAATGCGGCACTCAGCAGGGCCAAACATAGAGGCCCGCTTCTCTCCGAGACAGGAAAAGTGAGACAAAGAGTGAAAACAATAACAAAGGTGCCATAAACCTACACTCAGTCCTGATGCCGTGCTGTGAGGCCACACGGCCATATGATAGTCACCTGGTGCAGCAGCTCACTAACAGACGTGTTGCTCTCAGCTGTGAAGGCAGAAATCTCAGGGTGTACTTTCCCTTTCATAAAAACTGTGGGGCCATCAAACTGCAAGATTTATTTTTAACTCAAGAATAGTGATAAATAAGCATAGAGAAGGTCACAGGGACTCCTCATTCAGATAATGTGGAATACAATAATAAAGCAAGTACAACAATATTTTAATTAGGTATGATGATCTAATGTGTTCATTTGGGGAAACTTATCGCTGCATGCAATGAAGTGATTTTATTTCCCTTTAATTGTGTTTTTATAGGTCATCCTTATGCTTTTCTTTGCAGAGTGCTGTACACGTTTCAGTTCCAGCCCTTGGTCATGATTGGTTGAGCCATGCTAACGTAAAAACATGGAATCAATTAGTGACTAAATAACATTTTACATGAATGTGTTATGGCAGACATCGAGTCATTGACCCTTGCGGTTATTCCACATTAGTTTGGCACTTTGCGTACCGTAAAACTAACATAGAAACCACCGGGCAGCAATTAGAAATGAAATGAAAGATAATTATGCTAATTATATTACATGATGGCATAACTGCTCTAAAAATAGTTACAAAGTGCTTTACTGAAAGATATTAGATGGAACAAAAACAACAATTATAACAATACTCACATATATGTACCTTGGTTCCTGTAATCATTCCTCCTGTCCGTCCTGGCTGCCAAGAGATCCTCTTTAACTGCTGTTACACTGTCGACTGAGTTACAGCAACAAACCCCGGTCTTTCTTCTGTGTAAAAATGCAGTTTGTCACATCAAGTGTGAAGTGTGAATACACAGAACGGGAGGAAGGTTGAAGAGGGGAAAACAATACTCACAAAAAAAAATCAGCTTGAGGCAAAGTCCAAAGTAAAGACAGGATCAACGGCAGGAAAGACAGAAGGGAGAAAAAACAAAGCTCTGAGCGTGGAGGAGGTGGTGAGCGAGTAGAGGTGGACTGGGAGGACATGATGAACACATGGCTGATGGGCTGCAGGTGAGGTGGGCGTGGCAGAGAGGACAAGAAACCACGAAAAGGAATACAAAAACAAAACTACGTAAAAAACAAACGAATGCAGTCACATGATTTCACCCAAGGTGCTGACATCTGGCCTGATAAAACCAGAGTCACAGCATGATGTATGGGTCCGGCCCTGCTCCACTGAGGACTGTTTCCAGTTGTTGCATCCTCCTGGGTGAAGACCTCAGGATTTCCATGAAGACTGAAGCTGTGGTCAAAAGTTGGATCGAAGCAGAATATGAAGCATCTCTGTTCAAGGACAGCAGCACGACAGTTCTCAGATCGTGGAGACAGGTCAGAAACTCCATCTCCATCCAAAGAAGAACAACGCGGCTACGCTGCGTTTGTGCTTCATATTATGTTTGTGTGTTTTATTCCTGCACCCGTCGCCCCCACAGGACTCAGTCACACCTCCGACCCTGCAGGAGGAACTGTGTCTGCGTGTCAGCCATGTTGGACACTAGATGATAATGTGCCACAGGAGCAGATCTCCTCATCAGTATTCAGATCCAGCCAAATGTGAATTAAGGTTTAATGTGGGCCCGTAATCGCCCACCTGAGCCCCGACAGTGACTCGTGTGTGTGTGTGTGTGTGTGTGTGTGTGTGTGTGTGTGTGTGTGTGTGTGTGTGTGTGTGTGTGTGTGTGTGTGTGTGTGTGTGTGTGTGTGTGTGTGTGTGTGTGTGCCATGATACAAAAAAGGAAGAGGCAGGGGGTAAAGAGCGAGAGAGGAAAAGAGGAAGGATGATATCAAAATGACAGTTTGAAGGCAGAAGACAGAATTCAACGTAAATGATCTGATGTTTATGAGCCAAGTCGCTTACAAAGAAACACACGAAGACAGTAGGTGGAGTATTAAATGTAACATTACAGCTGTACAGCTCCACTGGGCGCGCTCTGTCCAGACAAGGCGTGTGCCCATTGAGCTTAATTGCAGTTGTTCATTTCACTACATCAAGCTAAAAAAGAAGTCAATTGTGTGTCACTAACCAATCTGATGCCTTCAAAAGACCAAAACGGACATGTTTGATTCAGCCGAACACATGTGGGCGCACGCACACTCGCACACACACCATCGATCAGCTCGTCAATCACCGGCCAATGAGGATAGCCAGTGGCCACCAACACTCAGGTTATTGTGCGCGGTGACCCCGGGGTCAGCGGTGAGTGGCTGAGGATGGAGCCCAACACAAAAGGACTGCTTCATGTACTGTCCACATACAGTGGCGTTGCCGCCGGCACCCTTATGAATAGACACATGGCAGGCCTATCCACAGATGGGACGGGGATGCAGGAGGAGGAGGAGGGGCTGGGAATGGGGATGTGTGTGTGTGTGTGTGTGTGTGTGTGTGTGTGTGTGTGTGTGTGTGTGTGTGTGTGTGTGTGTGTGTGTGTGTGTGTGTGTGTGTGTGTGTGTGTGTGTGTGTGTGTGTGTGTGTGTGTGTGTGTGTGTGTGTGTGTGTGTGTGTGTGTTGCCGTGGTGAAGGAGCACAAGCGGAGGTAACAGACTGAAACAATGGTGCTGATGAAAGGCAGGAGTCGTGCTTGGGCTTCAGGGAGGGAGATTATTGGGCGAGCAGGTCCCCGGTTTTTATCAGACTGCATAACACAGAGACGGGGGGGGGGGGGTCAGAACGGCAACACAAAGCCACCCCCGTGCACCAGTGAGCGGCCAACTGTTCAAAAGTGTGACCGACACAATGCCAAACAGATACACTTTGTGTGTAAGTGTGTGCATCTGTATAGGCTTGTAGGTCTGTGTGTTTTTTGATTGATCGGAATTTACATGATTTAATTCTACGACAACTTATTCTCATACATCCTTATGTTAAAATAGATTTTTACTTTTTTACTGATTTATGAACAATATCAGTGATCAATCATGGTCTTAAAAAAGTCACCTCATGTCAAAGAAAATCATCATAGGCCTATTTATTCCATGTTACGTTGCAGTGCAGATGAGTCTTATCATAATTATTTAGGGATTTCCATCTTTCTACCTCCATCCAAAGAGTGTTGAGGTGATCGGAGTTTTGTTTGTGGAGCTCTCAGCATTAAATATCAAAATGTTCAACAGTCAGTGAGGATTGTTCAGACTTCCCTTTAAACATTTGTCATTGTAAATATTGTAAAACTGTTGACGGCATGTGTTTTGGATTATTAGAGTTAACAAAGGCTGGTTTTTTATACACGTGTTGCTTTTCAAAGCACAAATCAAATTGTATTTCACTTCTGTTAACTGTTCAAATGTCTGAGTGGATGCAGAAATGTCCGTGAGACGGATATGAACCTGGAACAAATAAAACAAAGCGTGCATGCATGAAAATGTTTTTGCTGTAATTTGGGTGATTCAACTCTTAACAGTGAACAGGCTTTCAAAGTTTTCATGAAACAGATAACTTCTATTCAGTAAGTTATATTTTACGATGTAACCACTTAAAATGTAAAAGTTTTGAGTTTTATATTTAAAAACAAATGTATAGTATGTGTCTGAATCTCCAAAATCAAATTATGTGTGCAAATTTATCAACTATAGAGTGCCAGAAAAATTCCACAATGGACCAAAAAGAAGTAATGTTTGTGTCATGTACAGTCTAACAATGCAATGCACCACGTTTGGTGGATGGAAAGATTACAGTTGCACGACTCCCAAATGTGAGTGATGATGTCAAAAGAGTAATTCTCTTGAATCTGAGTTTACTGCTCACAGATGAGTAAACTACTGAGTGTCCGAAGGGGTGATTTTGGACCTTTGTGAACTTCAGAAGCTGCTCTTAAAGTGAGCCATGTTTGCTGAACACATTGGATTGTCTTGAATACCATGATGTCGCAGTTAAAGTACAATAACAGAAAAGGCTAATTAAGTCAGGTAAGCAGTTTGATTCAGTATTGTCCATTTTACAGAAGCATCCATCTCCAACGAACTCTTGAGGGGTAATAAACAAAGAAAAGGTGCATTTTATTATTTTTCATTTGTAAGAAGAAGAATTACGTGTTTCTTCTTTCAAAAAATGACCAAATCTAGTTCTAAGACGTGAATCTCCGTCGTGACAGTCCTCAGGAGGCCGCCATCATTTGGGCCCTAAAGCAACCTGAAGGCCAACATCTGGACCTGGTCCCCGCACCTCCTGATGATGGTCTGCTCGGCAACCGGTTCTGCTCTTTCCCCTTTCACTCTCTCCCCCTCTCGCCTGTCTGTCCTCCCTCTGCGTCCCCCCGGGGTAATTGTGGGGTAATTTATGAAGTTCTAGCAGCATGGAGCAGGCCGGTGTATGGGACAGCCTGCTGACCGAACCCCATTCAGCTGCAGAGGAGAGGGCCTGGACTCTTTTTATCCTCCCCATAATCAGCACCGCTCCCTGGGCCTGTATCCCCCCACTGACTGCCCTCGCCCTGCAGCCCTCCACAGCATGCAATCCTCCGTGGCCGCTTAGAGATGAAGGGGAAAGTTATTGGACTCTTTAGTGACTCATAAACATCCTGGGGGATTTTCATCGTGCCTTTGTGTCTTTTTGTTGTGGCTGAGATAATGCAATTGTTTCAGGCAGTGTAAATGAATAAATCACAGAGCAGCTTGTCCCAGCGGAGAGAGATAACAAAGGGCAGCACTCCCTTCTCTCAGAAACACTTGTCGTCCCGTTCAGACACTTTGTGGAACAACTTTATATCTCTCTCCCCACACATCGGTACTCGGAAGGAAACGTTCAGATCCGCAGATAAAGTGAACCAAACCAATTCCACATATCAGCTCCGGCTGAACACTTGTCCTGCTACGATCTCAGAGAAAAATGGTGGTGACCGAACGCTACTGTGTGTCCTCTGCGGGCCCTGATCTCGACCACATGCCCAGATTAAAGCCCAGTGTGTGTGTGTGTGTGTGTTTGTGTGTGCAGGAGATCTGCCCACTGATCCTGTTAAACAATGACCAGCGGAGAGTGAAGGAAGCCCGATGGTACACAGCGCAGGTTTATTCTTCAGCTTAGTGCTTTATTGAGCCATGATAGGCCCTAATCTCGCCTGATCCTCTGTCACCACAAGCATATGCCTGTGATAATGCCCTCATTTTCTGGTCACCTGAGCACTTTCATTGGAGTGCACCCTGTGAGGCGGCAGAAAGAGAAGGGTCTCTAAAGCTTAAAAATAAAAAGTCTGTCTGGGAGCCATGAATTGGATGAAGGTTCCTGAAAGTTGGCATCCAGAGAAGAAAGTCAAACACTCAAAGGTAGGGTTAAAAATTGAGGGATTATGTGGAAACATGGAGGGTGGCTACGCTTTCATTCGTAAAATGCAAAGCTCAGAGAGCCGTGTGTCTCTCTGTGTGGCCCGCTGCCTCTGTAAACACATGAATAAGAATAAGTATGAGGGGGAGAACGGGGTTTATCCGGCTCATACATATAATAATGGAGTAAGAGAAGGACTGATTACACACACTGATCCTTATATATTCTCTTTGTGATTGTACTTTCCTGCTGCTCTTTGCTGCATATCCACATTCATTCTACATGAGTGACAATCTCACTAATTTAACTTCATGTAGAGTTAAGAAGAACTTGGCACAGTTTCCTTGATATATAGATATTTCATTAAGACTATTACAGCCACATTATGGATCGTTTTCTTCTCTTTGGAGTGTCGTAGTAGACAATGAAGAACTGTGGCACAGAACCAGCCATTAAAAGGTCTGAAAGACGGGAACAGAATGAAATCCGGACCATTGTGTCCGACGTAGTTAATTAGGACCTGACCCAATTAGCAGCCGAGAGTCCAGCAGCCATGTTGGCTCGGAGCCTAACGATGGGAAAATCCATATGCTCCAAATAAATGGCCGATGTTGGCTCTCGAGGTTCCCCCAATTATAATATCAGTGAATGCTGGCTGAGCCGGAGCACCCTGCGGGGCCCCCTGATGGAGCCATGGTGGGGGGTCCTGAGGGCCCGCTTGATTCACACTCCCAACTTTTTGTACGTCCATGTGTGTGTGAGTGAATGAGAAGGACTTCTTACTTGGAGATAACGCACACGGTGTGAGAGTCGTCAAAATTGCAACATGCAAGTCTGTTTTTATCAAGTTTGTTATCAGAGGATTGATTTCATGCAACATGAAGGATGTCAGTGTTCCTTTCACATTAATATGTGTGAAAACGATTTGAAGAAGAAACAAGAGAATTGAAACAAAGAATATTAGAACAGAAAAGTACCAGAAGATGAATTAAGAAAGATTTATCTTGTTGTCTTCAGTTAAATGTTTGGAAACTGACTTTTTCAAACAAATGGGGGCATTTGGAAAAATTGCCTCTTGATAGAAAGACATTTTAGATTTTTAACCTGAGACATTTATGTTAATTAAGTCTTAAAGCCATTTAACTATTATAACTGACCTCAAATTACAGAGAGGTGTTTGAGAACAGTTACAAGTTTAGTTCTTGGATGGACAAATGTAGATTGACTTTTAAATTAGTTTGGTTTAGTTAGTTAGATTATACAGGCTCATGCAATAGTCTTTTTTAAACACACTGATGACACTTCCTCTTACTGAAAAACATTTGGAGGTAGTCACTTACTGAATTTACAATTTTTACATTTTGTCTTTCCTTGACGGCCTTTGGGCCCTTTTCAGTTTTGACTTTGAAACCAGATTTAGGTCCAGGGAGGAAGATTATTATTATTATAGTGACTGAAGCAGGTGGTCTGTTAATGTTTGCTAGGATCACATGTTACAGTCACAGCGACAACAACCTGCACAAAAACACACCTCAGTGCATTTCTTATACATTTCTTATACAACTATTTTTTTATTTCTATTTGATAAAAATAATTTGACAGTCTGCTGTAGTGTTTTTATATAAAAGTTCAATCTTGCTTATGACTTGATATCCTGTGTGTGAAATTCTTTATGATCGATAACCAACTTAAAGTTGGTGTTTTTTGACACTCTGGTTGGACCTTTGATGTCCCTTAGCTCTGAGTTAGGTTATTCATAAATATTAAATGATGGAAGGGATTTGAACACAGAGTTCTGAAAATTGAGTGGGAATTAATAGATTGATGTGAAGATGAAAGATGAAAGAAAAGACAGTGGATTTCAAGAACATTCATGAAGCTGCACAAAGACGCTCTCGGTTGGAGGAGACTTTCATTAGTGTTGGGTAAATATAAACCAGGGTGTCCTCCTCAGTACCACGCAGAGAAAAGCAAACCATTACTCAGATGAGGTGCCAGATAAACACAACACATTCCAGGTATGACGCCTCTAACACGTTTCTTCCACTTGAACTGAATAAAATCTTGGACGATGGTTTTTGCAGTTTTTGTGCTGCAGGCAAGAATCAATGCATCAGTCCAAGGCTCACAAAACCGATGTTTTTGCAACTCTCTTGTGCTGCTCTGTGTGCAGGGGAACACATGAGAGGAGTGTTATTATATTCTCAGACTACTGGCCCTCTGGCTGAAGCTCTGCTTGGCAGAAGGGAGGCAGGAAATTCCTGAGCTCAGCGATGAAATCCAGCTTCTGAACACCGCAGAGAAAGATGCTGAGAAGTCCGCCACAAGATTAGATCTGCAGCTGCATGTTGGACATCAGGCTTGGAAGGAATTTATATGTCTAAACTTCTCCATCTAAAATAAGGCAAATGCAACACAGTAATTTCTCTCAAGTATTCTCATTTTCCAGGCAGCTGCCAAGATAAACTTCAATAAAAAGCATTTAAATAAATGGGAAAGTAGTAGCTTTATGGTTGAATTAGGGGACAACAATGCCTTGCCCACTCATTTAGTATCTTTTTAACTACCTCCTCCCCGACTGGAGGACCCCCTTCCAGTGATAGTGATGCGATTTCACAGACTGTTTGGGGAGCCGAGTCAAATTTATCTGACCCCTTTTGTCTCAAGCTCCCGGTTAAATTGTACCTAGTCTGCCATTAACGCTGCTCTTTACATGTTTAAGTACCTCATACGGTGCCTCATACCTTTCTCCCAAGTATCTCGTGGTTACCATATGTAAATAAGGCCTTGAAGGCATTTTCGAGCTGATGCATCGGGACAGAGGGGCTGATGAACTCTTTAGGTTCACACTCTCGCTTTCACTTCATTTTGAGTGTCAACAAAACTATAGTGGAAATTACTGGAGTGTTTTTACCAGATCACACTTTAAAATCTGAGCAATTTTACTTTCACATAAATCATGACAGTCTTTTATGAAAGTTTTAACACAGCCCTGGTTAACTCCTCATGTGCAGCTTAACACTTAATGTGAGGCTACCCCTGTTTTGGTTAATGTGTAGGGGGCTCAGCAGCAGCGTTGGGAGAGTAAAATGTGGGTGTGGGAAGTGAAGTGGGGGCTGCAAGAAGGAGGTGTGACAGAGGGGGGTGAAAGTGTGTCCCTTCTGCAATTGGCTGTGGCCGTAAGTGTCTCATTATGCGGCTTATTGTTCCTTTGTTGTGTCGGTTGTATAAATACACCCCAGTGGGCCTACGGGGTGACAGTTTAGACACACTCACTCCTGTGGACTGATCATCAGACTGAAACTCTCAGGAGTGAGACAGCTGCCAAACCACAAGGAACTTCTAAAACTAGGAATTTAAGCCCTAAACTCAGAATCTCCGTTTTTTATTATTTTTTTTGATAATTTTTCAGTTTCTCCTGAATTTTTTCCTGCTTTAACGAAAATGGACTCTGACACTGGCTCCACCTGCAGCCGCTCCTCGTCCCCAGACCTGGTGGTGGACGACTCTGCTGGCAGCTTCTTCTCCAACAAGATGTTCCAGAGATACTGCGAGGAGAGCAGAGCGGCCAGCGAGGCCGGCCGAGGCGGGACGGAGCACTGCGGCGGAGGCGGGAAGGACAAAACCGGGTCTGAGCCCGGCAAGGAAGACGGGCAGGACTTGAGGCTGAAGGTCAACAGCCGGGAGAGGAAAAGGATGCACGATCTGAACCAGGCGATGGATGGCCTGAGGGAGGTCATGCCGTACGCTCATGGACCTTCGGTCCGCAAGCTGTCCAAAATCTCCACCCTGCTGTTGGCCCGCAACTACATCCTCATGCTGTCCAGCTCTCTGGAGGAGATGAAGAAACTGGTCGGGGATGTTTATGGAAGCAGTGCTGCCATCCAAAGAAGCGCTCCCCACCCCACCATCACCCCTGCAGCCACCGCTGCCCACCTCCCTCTGCATCCTCTGGCCCAGTCGCTGCACGCTCTGGTGGGCAGCGCGCCTTCGTCTCTCCAGCATCACTCATCTTCTCCGTCTTCAGGCCCAGCTCCGCACTCCCCTCCGTCAGCCAGCTTCCTGGGGTTTCACACTGCAGTCCAGGGCCTTCAGAGGGAACCGCTGCACCTGACTGGCTCCTACAGGCACTTCCCAGGCATGCCCTGCCCCTGCTCACTCTGCCAGCCTCTGCCCACCGCCACGTTACACAGCCTGTCTATGAACAAGTGACTCTCTGGATCAGTGCAATGAACCAAACGGGTCACATACGACTGATGAACTGATAAATGGCGGCCGGTGCCTCGTCTTGTTGTACATACTGTAAATATGTTGTTCGATTCAAACTGCTGCTATTTTTTATTTTTTTTATTTTTTTTTATCAATTGCCTCTTCTGCATTGTTTATACAGAAATATTCTGAATGCACTGGGGATTTTTATCAGAGTTGCAAAGTCTGTAATTTATCTGAGATCTGTGGTGGTGAAACGTTGTCAAAATGGAAATGGTGTGTTTCAGAAAGTGCATTTCTATTTTCCTAAATTAAAATTCTGTTTTAATAATAATTCTCGTTTGCCTTCTTCTTCTCCTCACGAATGTGAGCGTCTGTAAGTTTTTCCTTATCTCTTTAGTGAGAACAAATCAGATGTTTAAAAAACAACATAGATCATATTTATTTTATTAAGGCAGCTACTTCTTCTTCGACACATACGTACAAATAAAAGCAGTTTCAGAACAACACTGCAACATTTCCTTTAACTAAACTGAAGGGTTTTATTGGGGCTTCGAAGGGCCGAGGCATCTGTGCAAAAAGTGGATATGTAGGAAAGGGTGTCATTGGTTGCTAACCAGCTTCGGACAGACTAACCTCTTAAGAGCTGAGGAGGGACAGAAGGGCGAGACAATACGCCAGCACAGAGGCTGAATGTGGCGTTGTGGAGCCGGGGGACCATCCATCTTCACCTCAACAGGGTGTAGGAGATGAAAGGACGACACAGGCGCCAGGACGGCGCGTCACTTTTGTCTGACGCAGGCGAGGGACACGGCCATGTCCTCAGCTCGAGGGCCAGCCATTTGTCACTGTCTCATAAGAACATGGATTTAGGCACACAAAGGGCAAATTTAAAGTAGAGGACGTAATGCGGTCAGACTGAAAATCTTGGTGAACGACTATTTTCCACAAACTATCACCACATATTTCAATCAGATTTTGGTTGAGATGAGTGTTAAGAGTCAAGTTTCCAGCTGATTCATAACAATGATTCGTCCTCCAATAAACCCCAAACATAACTATATGCACACTGTGTACACATTGATTGCCATGAACATGATTTAGTCAAACAAGTCAACAATGGCCGGCCTTCACTTAGCAACAAATCAAGCGTGTAAAATACATGCTTATCCTCCCACGGCTGACAGATGAGTTGGAGATCAGGGGAGAAATGAAGAGATGTAACCCATTCTCACCCAGCTCCCCCCCTCTCCCCCCTCCCACCCCGAGAACCCTGAATGGGTTTGAACAATAGCCGTGCTCGGGACACAAAGGCCGGGGGAGTCCGAGCTCTCGTGCCTGGGACACAGACCCCCTCCATTCAATCTACATTTCATCATGGTAACAAGCGCTGTCGGGCCAAAAGGCCTGACACCCTCGCTCACCACAAAGGCGGTTAGCTCTAATATATGAGGCTATTGACACTGTAAAGAGCCCCTGTCAGTGCTGGGGGATTGTCAGCTGTGGGATGTCTCAGTGGGGGAGGCAGCTGCCAGCCAAACCAAGCGGTGGAGCTTCTGTCGTGGGGACCGGCGCTGCAGCGTCACCTGGTCCCCGGTCCCTTGACGCAGAAACCCCGGTCCTCCCACAAGACGCCCCGCCCCCCCTTTACTGGGGCACAGGTGGGAATGGGAAGCAGAACACATTGTGGAGATTAGTGGGGATCGGCCTCCTTTTGCTCTAGGTAGATAATTAGAGACACTGACTTGTGCAAAGCTGGTGTTTCCTGATCGGCACCAGATGGTGTTAACCCACAGTGTGGCATCAGCAGTCTGGAGAGTGTGTGTGTGTGTGTGTGTGTGTGTGTGTGTGTGTGAGGGTGTGATGACGGCAGTGTGTAATGGATATGCTTCTTAAATCATACAATATGGACATGTCCTCTGTGGACCATTACGGTCAGCCGCTGCTGTCATCACGATGCTCTTTAGCAGACGCTAACCAGCAGTGGCAGCACTGCTTTTAGTCATAACGCTGTTCTCAATTAACTCTCACAATTAAACAGACTGATGTATTTTAGTCAGAGTGGACAAATAATTCAGGGTCTTTATTTGTAAGTCCAAATTCGGGTGTTAAAACACAAGTATTACAAATAAAAGGGCTCCATTCACAATATTAAATAAGCAAAAGTTCTTGTTTTAACAAATGTCCCCTATCATCATGTCATAGGTTGTTGTTGTTTTTTTGTCATGTTCATGGTTTTTTCATGTTTGTATGAAAAATAACCTTTAAAATAATTAGCTGTATCAGTCTGGTAAGTGCAGCGTAGCAGAGAAATAGAAAAGCATAAAACAGACATGCTTATTTCCATATATCCTATTGATTTTAGTATTGGATGGAGTGAATGCTTATATAGAGGAGAGACGACTCAGTGCATCACCATAGAACTTTGATTTCTTCATTACGCCTTAAATTATAAATTAAATTGACTTACTTAATTGCTTATCTGTAAGTAATAGTGAAATGCAAGAATCACAAAAGTAAAAGGCAGTAATGTGTTTAACAACACAAAGGATGCAGTGATGATATTACAAATTCCCCTTTGTGCATTAAGTGTCCGTGCCCGTGTAGACAGATGGATAAGTTAACTGCTTCAGATACTGATCAATAGGGGAGTGCTTATCCCAACTTGGCTCAGCCCAACCTGCATTGACAGAGTTAATTAGGGGACTGAAAGACCCAATTAAGAGGAGTGAGGGGCTGGACAGGGGAGACATATTGGAGGACATATGCACACATTGTGCAGCGTCTGGGTGAAGGGGAACTTCAATTAAGAGAGAACACACTTCCAGAGGCTTGTTGCCTGTTCTTTCTCATTTTGTGCTCAGTAAAGCCTGCAGGCCTCCTTTTTTTTTTTTTTTCTCACCCAGAATACTGATGAGGGGAAAGCACAGCTGCTGGGGGTCAACGCGCATATGCAATATGGCGGGCACATACAATCACATGCACCGCCACAGATGTACGGAGGGGAGGAGATTGATGAGGGGTTTCAGGCTGCGGCTGCTAAACGCTGATTAGTCTACATAATGGCTCAAGAAGGAAAGCTTTGGTTTCATATACAGCTTATTGGTTAAATGAGTTTTAATTAAAAAAAATAAAACAATTTGCATATGCTTCAGTTGTTATTGTCTCATCATGGAAGATTTAAGTCACAGTTTGCCCCCCTTTTTTTCCCGATGCACTAAATTGTGGTCTCAGACTGCAGTGACAGTTCTTCAAATGATCACTTTCCACTCAAGTCTTTTTGCAAACGCAGATTTTGAAACTGATGACTTCAAAAGGGTCTCATGCTAAAAAAACCACATTGCTCAGCTGATGCTTGACCAGAAAGTTTGAAAAATGTACAAACTCAAATCTCACATCCAGGTGAAACTGGGTGACACTCGCAGGTCACGTGACTTGCAATGCCAAGGCTGCAGCTGACGCATTAAAATCTCCCATAATGCTCAGTGCACGTTATCAAACAGTAAACTCAAGTATAAGATTGCCTGTTTTTAAAGGTACATTTACTTACATTTTTACACTAATTGAGCGTAATACGTGAACCTGTGATTCGATGCTGAATATGTGGTTTATAAATATCTGTGTTGTCCCTTCAGCCCCCCCCCACGCCCCCCCGTCCTCCGCCACTGGACAGTGCTTCGCGTTGCCGATCTGTCGGGTCCTCCGCAGCCACCGTAGAAAGCGCTAACAAGCCGAACATTTTGCTGTTCGCGATCTGAAGACGAGTTTTGAAAACAGTGTTGTCTCTTTATAAACGTGAATATCTCCACGCAGGGAGGAAGTCACAGCGGGTCACGTGTCTGTTTGTTTTCAAAGCCTCGCAGCGGCCGGGGTCAGAGTTCAGTCAGTGCTGATGATGTCATCGTCTGAAGATGGCTGAAGGGTGAGACGAGTCGCAAATTACTTTTTTAAGTTTCGTAGTTTAACGTCACAAAGAGCGCAGACACCGTGCGGGCGCCGCGCTCCTCCGTGCGCCGGGTGTCTACCGGAGGTGCGGAGCGGAGCCTCCGGGGAGACGCCGCCGCTCCGCGGCTCCGGACTCCTTCAGGAAGTCGGTTTGTTTACCAAAACACGGCGAGGCTAGCGCTAGCATAGCCCGGTTAGCTTCCGCGTTCATCTGTTTGAATCACGCAGCAACAACCGCCAGACTTTCGTTATTTTCGTTGTTTTCTCCACGAAGCGGTTCATCCTCACGCGGCTCATCCTCACGCGGCTCATCCTCACGCGGCTCATCCTCACGCGTGTAAATGCTCGTGAATCGCGGCTGTTAGCGGACGTCAGCTAACTCGTTAGCAGCGAGTCGCTCAGCTGACCGGTCGAGCAGGTTGGAAACGTTCAGCTGTGTTGTTTGTTTGTTTGTTTGTTTGTTTGTTTGTTGTTCGTGAGCCTCATGCTTTCTGTACCGTGTGATGACAGAGAGGGCTGGTGGGGAGGCTGGCTGCAGCAGAGCTTCCAGGCCGTCAAAGACAAGGTAACCCATCTATCACCAGGACGTCCTGGAGACCAGCACTTCTGTCTGGGTTCAAGCAACCGATGTTTTGGGCTGATGGAGCCAAAACAACAACAATAATAATAATAATATATATAAATACTGCTGATCACGCAACTATATGTTTATGAGCTGGAGGAGGAGATGTCTCTGCTCTCCTGGAGGAGATGTCTCTGCTGTCCTGGAGGAGATGTCTCTTCTCTCCTGGAGGAGATGTCTCTGCTCCTCCAGGAGATGTCTCTTCTCTCCTGGAGGAGATGTCTCTGCTCCTCCAGGAGATGTCTCTGCTCCTCCAGGAGATGTCTCTGCTCTCCTCCAGGAGATGTCTCTGCTGTCCTGGAGGAGATGTCTCTGCTCTCCTGGAGGAGATGTCTCTTCTCTCCTGGAGGAGATGTCTCTGCTCTCCTCCAGGAGATGTCTCTGCTGTCCTGGAGGAGATGTCTCTGCTCTCCTGGAGGAGATGTCTCTGCTCTCCTGGAGGAGATGTCTCTGCTCTCCTGGAGAGATGTCTCTTCTCTCCTGGAGGAGATGTCTCTGCTGTCCTGGAGGAGATGTCTCTTCTCTCCTGGAGAGATGTCTCTGCTCTCCTCCAGGAGATGTCTCTGCTGTCCTGGAGGAGATGTCTCTGCTCTCCTGGTTCCTAAAGCTTTCATAGTTTACAGTTACAGTTCATTTGTGTGCTAATGTACATAACATGCAGGAAACGGGTACCAGTGGTACTGAATATTCATAATTATAGATGTTAACAAAAGAAATAAATATGTTTGAAGATGAACTGTTTCCCTAAAGAGTTCTCTGAAGTGTTTGTTTGTTGTGACATCTTTATAGTCTGAAATAAGGATTTCCTCATCTGAAGCTGCATCATGGTTTTGTTCGTGTTAACGTGACTCTCTTCCTTCCAGTCATCTGAGGCCTTAGAGTTCATAAAGCGAGACCTGACCGAGTTCTCCACCGTGGTGCAGCATGACACCACCTGCTCCCTCGTGGCGACGGCGGCGGCCGTCAGGAACAAACTCGCTGTAAGTCGCGGCCTTTTGTTACAATCGCTTTCGCAAAAACCGTCCGGATTCCCGATGGAAAGCGTCTTCACTGCGTGTCGCTGCCGTTTCCAGGTGGAAGGATCCTCGGAGACCACGGAGAAGGTGAAGAAGAGCCTGTCCAGTTTCTTAGGGGTGATCACGGACACGCTGGCTCCGCCCCCTGACAAAACCATCGACTGTGATGTCATCACTTTGGTGGCGACGCCAGCGGGAACCACGGAGGTTTACGACAGCTCCAAGGTGAATGTTAGGCAGCTGAAATGTGGACTTCATTTGGTGTTTTTGTTGACATACGCAGGTTACTGTGGAGTTTGTGGAGGTCGGTCCGACGCGGCAGGAAGCGGGCTGCTCGCGGTTCTTTACTAACACGAAGGAACAAAAACCTTTTGGTTGATGTCTTCGTACTCGACAATGTGTTTGTTCGGGACAGATTCAGTTACGAGTTGATGTCCTATGAGCAGATGTGAGGCTGTGAAACCGGGCGTGATGTTCATGTGGAAATAAAACAAACGCAGCTCAGCATTTGTTTGTCCCGCAGGCTCGTCTCTACAGTTTGCAAGCGGACCCGGCGACGTACTGCAACGAGCCCGACGGTGAGAGAGCAGAACTCCTTCTGTTTGTTAGCAGATGCTCTGTTGGAGTTTTGTGATGTTACTCTGCATCTGTTTTTGTTTTTTTCATTCACTTTTATGTAGTTTGTATTTTTGATCGTCCATCCCAGACCGTCGGCACGATGTGAACATTCGAACGTCAAACACGTCTGTCCCCACGGTGACCGAGTCTTTACGTCAACAGTGTGACGTGCTGAACGAGCTGCGGAGACGTTCCTCGGAAAGATCGCAAGCGGCGCGCAATTAGTGAAACCCTGTCGGTCGCCGAGCGGCGGTCGTTCTGCGCCTGTTGTTTGTTTGTGTCTCTGCGAAGTCCAACAACACAGCTGCATCTCTGTTTATCACCACGGCGACCGCCGAAGAAAGAGAAACGGAGATCTTTGAGATTGTTACTTTCATGACACGTATTGACTATTTGCTGGATTTTTTTTGTGGTGACTCTGTGAATCAACAAAATAAACACCTTTCAGGTGTGTGAGTGGACGAGTTGGTTCATGGTTTGCTTTCTAAATATTGTTGTTGTTTTTTAGGTCCTCCAGAGCAGTTTGACAGCTGGCAGTCCGGTTTCAGCCTAGAAGATAAAAAAGGAGAAGTCTCTGAGCTTTTGGTCAACAGTCCCTCGATACGATCCCTTTACACCAAAATGGTATCACCTGTTGCTCCTGTCAACATCTCATCAGACTTGTGTTGCATTTTTAACAAACAAACCAGATAACAACAGTGTTTTTGTGCACAGGTGCCAGCAGCCGTCGCCCATTCAGAGTTCTGGCAGAGATATTTCTACAAAGTCTTCCAGTTGGATCAGGTGAGCTCAGACTGACTTCAACAGAACAGTTTATCCTGTCAGGATTCATCTGTCCGTCCTTCCATCTCTCAGCCGCTCATATCAGTTCAATGTGTTGTCTTGGGCGCCACCTGCTGGACAGTTTAAGCCTTACCGTAGATGTTTTTGTTCATAATGCTGGTTTGTATCATGAACCGACACCCTGATCCAATTAACTTCTTTTTTTTGTTGTTGTTGTTGTTTTTTTTTATTGGAAAACAGATGTTTGTTCTGTATCAGCTTTTTTTTTTTTAATGAAAAAATGTCTCTAATATTTTGGGTCGGTATTATTTCTTCACATTAACACAGTATCAGGAGTGTTTTTTAGCATTAACATCCATCCTACCATTCACTGAGACCTTGTTTTATGTATTCTATCTACATATTGCTAATAATGACTCCCGTTATGTATTATTAGCTAATGTGTGGTTGTATTTTGTATTCAGTGGTTCTGCTGTTATCGTTGTCATTTGTGACTTCTTCTTGAACGTCACTGACAAAATGAGGATTCAGTCATCATAGTAAAACCTCTTTTTCCATGTGTCGTCCAGGAGGAGGCGAGGAGAGTGGCTCTGAAGCAGAGGGCGGAGCAGAGTACTCACTCAGAGAGCCTGGACTGGGAGGAAGAGGAGGAGGAGGAGGAAGGTCTGCCAGCAGCAGTATACGATGGTTATCAGTCAGCTTAACTTTCCAACCTGCCACTGACTCCGCCTCTCTTTTACTCCTGCCGTCAGGTGACTTCCTCGGCGCCACGTCATCATCTCAACTCAACTTCGCGCCTCCGTTGGACAGCAGCTCGACCCAACTGTCCGGCACCTCGACCCGTCTCGCCGGCGTGACCCCGCTGAGCCCCGTCCTGTCTCCCGGCGAGGAGCGGGACGCCACCCTCTCGGTGAGCAGCGACAGCGTCAGCCTGCCGACGCAGGTGGAGGTGCGGCCGGCGCCCGGCGCCGCCGAGCTGGCCAAGAAACTGACAGAAGCCACCTTGGAGGACGTCCAGGAGAAGACGCCTGGACGGAGCGACTCGCCGCCCGAGGCTCACGTGGAGGCCGTAACCCAGCCGGAGGTCACCGTCGACGGGTCGACAGCCAGAGCCTCCAAACCCGAGAACACAAAGGAAGAAGGGCCACAAGACCTGAGAGTGTTCGAGCTGAACTCTGACAGCGGCAAGTCGACGCCCTCTAACAATGGCAAGAAAGGTACGAGGTGCTGAGGAGGATTTTTTTTTTTAGTGGGCAGCTCGATCCTGACTGCTCCGGTTGGGGAGTATAAATCCAAACAGGATTAAGTTCAGCGCTGTTTCAGTTCAGTTTTTCCACTTAACAGGCTTAAAGGAAGCAGCAGAGTGGAGGTCACACCGCCAACGTCTCATGTGTCTGTCTCCCTGCAGGGTCCAGCACCGATGTGAGCGAGGACTGGGAGAAAGACTTTGACCTGGACATGACTGAAGAAGAGGTCCAACTCGCGCTCTCCAAAGTCGAAGCTTCTGGAGAGGTTAGTGTTCGTTATACAGATAAACGTTAACATGTGGAGTCGGAGCGGCAACGCTCTCCTTATTCACATGTTTGCAAACTTATCAGCTAATATATGTGAATTGCGTTCTGAATTTCTACAGTGAATATAAAATATTGATGATGTCCACACATCATAAATGTATTTTATCACTGGGATCACCATTTTAATTATTAGAGTGATAAGACGGACTGAAAATTGAATATATAGCGCCAGAGAACTTTCATTTGAAACTGAACCAGGAAGTTTTGGCATTTGGCCGACTGAGAGTGACTTTAGCCTTTTGCTCATGTAAACTTCAGAGTTGGTCAGAAACAGTCGACATATTTGAAGAAGTAAAAACATCCCGTCAGTCATCATGTGAAAGATGTTGACGTACTTACGGAAACGACACCGTTATCTTAAACGAAGGTGTTTCTGCTGATGTGATGAGTTTCTGATGTCGCGTTTACTTCGTTCCTCTGCTCGGTTTTATTTTGAAAACTGACTGTATTTTCTGCGCCGTTCCCGTTGGACTTCCTGCTCTGTGCTGGTGTCGCAGCTTCCATTCAGTTGGTTGAATCAAACGCACGGAAACGGTCCCGGTGGAATCAGCAGGCTTTGTCAGGATTCAACTTCTGAAGCTCTGCTGAGTCATCGTCGAAATGTGTTTGTGTTCCCTTTGTGTGTTATTGGAGCCGCGCCAACGTTATGGTGAGGCTAATGTCACATAAGGGATCGGGTGAGCGTTCATGCAGGGCACCCTGGGTAATGCAGTTTATTACGAGTCGCCCAGAAAACCTAAAGAGTGCGTCAGCAGCTGTGCACGAGAAGTTGTGACGCTCCACCAGCCGAGGCGGAGGCCCGAGTCTGGGTCATTTCACGAACTCTTCCTCTCTTCCCTCTCTCACCAGCTGGATGAAGACTGGGAGAACTGGGACTGAGAGCCGCCGCAACACGAACTCTGTCCCGCCATCGGAGCTCGTTCTCGGCAGACGAACCGTGCTTACCGTGTTTTAACTCTTTGTCCACACTGTCACCATGTCATGATTGTCAGGAGGAGATTCCCCGGCGGGTTTGGACCACGTTGGTAAACCTGTTGAAAAAAAAAGAGCAACAGGGCAGACCGAGGCAATAAGAATTCGACTGCGCCGTCAGCTGTCACATTAGTGCAGATAGCGAGGGTGGTGACTCAGGTCTTGGCTATTTTTCAGAGTAACTTGTCACGAGAGAGCGTACGACACCAGAACCAGACAGGTTGTAATCATTCTGACCTTTAAAGCTTGAGGACACGCCGAGACGAGTCCAAATGTGAGAGGCTTCACCGCCGCAGCACAGGAGGAGCTGTGTTTTCCTTTTTTGTCTCTCTCCCTCTCTCATGCCATTAAACACATCCTGTACGTTATGAGTGTATTTCAAGTTGATGACTTAAATGCGATCTGCAAAATAGCCATAAACTGTAATGCTGCTTGTCTCCTTTCTAAGATGAAACGCTTTGAAAGAGAGTTTTGAATGATGCTGATCGCCCCTCGCTTTCCTTTCCCGTCTTTCTTTTCTCATCTTTATTATGCAAGTGAATCTTCAAAATGGAAAAAAAAGAAACAAATATTTTGGCCTTCTTTTCAGAGTACTTTTTGTTTTGGATTCACTCCCAACTCTAGATATATATGGCCTTTTAAAACACACAGTAGTGTGATAATGTCATCCAAATATTTCCGTTACGTCCTCTGAAACACAACCAGTGAACGTTTGTTCCCCCCCCCCCTTCCCGCCTCTCTTCGTCATATAATGTGATGGATTTGAATATAAGAGCTTGTTGCAGGCTACGTGTTTCTGTCACTTTTAAAATGTGACGCTTCTATGAGTTCCTCTGTTTTTCTTCTTTAGCTCCCGGTGTCATGATACTGGACTCTTTGGCTTCAGTTGGAGGGTAGCGTCCCTTGTTATTCACCTGTAGAGGAGAAAAATGACAAATGATATTTTAAATTTCACTGTTGGCTCATGTTTGGAACAAAATAGCTCAGCAGGCAGCGTGCCAAGTCGACCGATGCTTTTCTCAGTTCCTTTTCCATCATCTGTAGCGTAACTGCGAAAAAAAATAAACAATAAAAGCCTAGAGCTGTAATATTTATACTAAAAGAAAAGAAACGCTTAATTATTGTATTATGTGCTTTGGATTGCATGTCTGTGCAATAACATTATGCAAAACATTGTGCAGATGTTTCCTGTTGAGTTGTATGTTTGTTTTTTTGCTGTTCTCCAGGTTTTTGTTGTTCCGGCGATGGTGTTGCATGTCTCTAATTCTCAGCTGTGTATTCCCTTCAGATTCACACGTTGAACTAATCAATGCTGTTCTACACACATCTGTTCTCCGAGATCTTTTTTTTTTTTCCTCAAAGTTAAGTATTTCACTATATTTTTTAAACGATCATTGTCATTAAAGGATTCATGGCTAATGATCTCTGTGTCGCGGGTCTGTTCAGACCAGACTGCACTACAAAAACATTGGAGTCAGAGATGTGGAGTATCTTGTATTTAGATCATAATATCAATATCAAGCAACTAGGAATGTCAGAATTAAGAATGAATTAGGGCTCGTAAGGTAAAAAGGTGCATCCATGTTATAGTGTTGGTCAAACTTTGTTCCGTAATAACTCGTACAGCTCTGAGATGCTGTGTGACCATACTGGGAATGGTGTGCTTGGATTTCTTTCTGGAGAACTGTTGAATTTTTGTTGTACTAATATGATCTCAACGGCGCCACCATGTGGCGGGGTAAGAAATATTTTAGATTATTGTAAATAACTTCCACAGGGCAAACACTTTTCTGGGGATTCATTGGATCCATACAAATATTGTCCAATCACAACCGCCGATTTGGACGTGGGCACTTTTTCTCTCTTATTTGCATGTTTTTACAAACAATGAAGTCCAGTTTGCGATATCATTTCTCGTTCTCCTGCAATTGTTTCCCAAAGTTAAGCTTGAGTTGTTGAGTCGAAGAGTACACCTAAAAATCCTTTGTAGGTATAAAATAACACAATATTAATAAACTTTTGGTTCTGAGAGATGGAACGACATTAAAGGAAATGTATTGATATCTATTCCCCCAAACAGAAAACTAGAGCTGTCTTTAAAGTGAATTCATGAACCCAGAGTTTAGTGTAACTGTGGGTAGGAACTTTTTTGACAGCTTTATTTCCCCCTACATTTAATATTTAGTTTTAAGGTTGCCAAAGTCCTTTGATTTTACAACATCAGTATTACGTATACAGTATCTTGTAGTTCCTCACTGAAGCTCAGTCCTTTTTCAAACGGACTGAAATAGAGTACTACTTGTAATGACTCACCGTGCCACCAGATGGTGCTGTTGCTCTATTCAGGCAGCCCCAGTCCCAACCTGCCACTCCTTTTCTTTCAGCGGCAGCACCCATGTCACAGACACGGATATCATCAGTTGCACTGATATGTTTAATTTCTGCAGGTTTTTTTTTTTTTTTTTAGTTTTTTTTACTTATTATTTCCACTCACTTTAATTTCCCTCTGGAATCCCAGAGAAAGCAGTCAGTGAAATGTTCAAGGGGTGTTTGTGGTGGCATCAGCTGGGCTAATGTAGGTCACAGCAGATGGACACCTGTACAGCGGTAACACCATGCTGCTTGTAAAGATGGCTGCTGTGTGTTTTTCTCTGTTTCTCTTATTCACACAGGACAGAGTGTATGGTGGGTGTGGTCCTGTACATGACCAGTGTCAAGATTAACAGCATCAGTACCAAGACAGAAATCAGTAGGTGCCAGGCTCCCTTTAAAATTTCCACAATTCAAGGACGAATAAACAAAACCGTAAACTACAGTCTCCTGTGAGGATGTTCATGTTTGAATTCAAGATTAGACAAATTAAATTCAGTCCATGTGTTTCAGTGACTCTGTTCACAGTCGTCTCCAAGGACACAATCATCTGAACTACTTCTTTACCTGCTCATTTCTTTATAATCACACTCCTCTCTTGTTCAGAAACCAGCCCCCTCTCAAACCCCCTGACTGGTAATGGCTTGTACATATGCTGCCCTAACCAGACCCCCAAATAACACAGACACCATATGCATTACATTCTTCCTCACTCTGTTCCCACTCGGAGGCCTGAGTCAGCAGAAAGGCTGTAAAGGAATTTCCTGTTGAAGCCCACCGCTCCCTGTTGCTGTGTGTGTGTGTGTGTGTGTGTGTGTGTGTGTGTGTGTGTGTGTGTGTGTGTGTGTGTGTGTGTGTGTGTGTGTGTGTGTGTGTGTGTGTGTGTGTGTGTGTGTGTGTGTGTGTGCGCGCTTTACGTTAACACCAGCTCTCACCCATGTCATGTACAGATCATTTCACCATGGACAGACAATAAGGAGGGGGTTGGGGGGTGGAGGGGCAATCAGACTGGAGAGAGAAATACTTCCCTCCTGAAGATCCCTGCAGCCCCCTACACACACACACACACACACACACACACACACACAAAAGCATGAACAACAACACACACACACACACACACCTGAACAACAACACACACACTACACACACACACACACACACACACACACACACACAAATGCATGAACAACAACACACACACACACACACACACACACACACACACACACACACACACAAATGCATGAACAACACACACACACACACACACACACACACACACAAATGCATGAACAACAACACACACACACACACACACACACAAATGCATGAACAACAACACACACACCCCGTTCCCCCTTGTATTCCATCCTTGACCGGACTCTTCCTGCTTCTTATATTTCCACCTCTCTGACTTACTTTCTCTGTCTATATCCTGCACACATACACCTCTAGTCACACACACACACACACACACACACACACACACACACACACACACACACACACACACACACACACACACACACACACAAATGCATGAACAACACACACACACACACACACAAATGCATGAACAACAACACACACACACACACACACATGAACAACACACACACACACACACACAGAGTCAGGATGAGGTCATTGTCTTGAGAGCGAGTATTATTCTCGACACCCTAAAGGGAGAAACCCTGTAACCCCTCTGCCTTTCAGTGTGCACAAAAGCCTCCCTTTGAGGGAGGAGGCAGCTCTGGAATGTGTTACCAGGGTTTTCTATAACGACTGGCCTCCAAATTCACACCCAGTTCATTTGTGTGTGTGTTTATGCATCGTTGCATTTTTGTTTTAGGGCCTGAATTAAACTTTCTCTGTGTCCAGGTAGCTGCATATGTAAAACTGTGTGACATTTCAGTTCCTCTCTCTGACATCTTGTGTGAACTACATGTCCAACAGTTTCCTCTCTGCCACAAAAAGAGAAAATGCAGCGAGAGAGGGTGAAGAGCTGAGGCATCGCTGAGCTTTGTGGGGGGAAAGAGAGAGAGAGAGAAAAAACAACTTCTGAAGGACTCTTGAGATGCCTCTGGATTTTTCCATGACAAACCATCGCCTTTCCCAATGCTGAGTGGTGGGAACTGGCCACTTTGTTTGTACGAAGCGGTGTCTGGGAGGAATGCGGGGTTTAGTCCGGGAGGGGAAAGTATGATAACTCCCACTCCATTCAGATTTATGGTGAAGACAGAGGGGCTCCTCTGGATGCATGTCAAGGGACTAGCAGAACGCCGCCCCTCTACTCCGGGCCTGCCAAAGCAAATGTTTAGTCGAAGAACCCCTGGCTATTCTTTACATCCTTCTCTGTCTTTCTCTTTTGTGTGTGTCTCAGCAGAAAAGACAGAAAAGACACTCCATGGTATGGGAAAGTTAGCAGCAGTTCTTCCGCGAAGCTTTTCTAATGCTCACTTTATACTGCAGCTACTTGTACTACTGTAGTCGTGCATCGCGTCTTCGGTCGTGATGAGTGACTTTCAGAAAGCTGGAGGTCGACGTACATCATCTCGGAGAGGCTCACCTTTCAGAAGTGATTTACTTCCTCATTTCCATCAATAGTTTGACATTTGGGAAATTGGCTGTGAAGCAGACAATTAGATGAGTTGAGTTCCCTGATTCCATCGTATCGGTATAATAAATATGAAGCTGCAGCCAGCGGGGGAAACACGCAGCCAGTGTCCCTCCAAAAGTAACACAGTCGAGAAGCATTGTGAGGTTTCCAAGAGATCAGCTAAGATCTCATGTAAGAAATTGTTCAGTACAAATGCTGCCTGCGAATAGAACTCATGGTATCGACGTGGGAAGTTGTGTGCGTTTTATTGTTAGTGTGAAAATGGTTAAGCCGTGAGAGCACAGCTCCAAGGCAACGGCAACATGGATGCCAAGCAAGTCTTCAATTGGTGTCTAGAAGCAACAGAGACGAGCAATTTAGCAAGCCAGCAGGTGGGTCACATAATGCAGGAAACGCGAAGGCACAGAGGGAAAAGATGAGACTGCTGGGAACACTTCCTTCACACCTAATATTAAACCTCTTTAGAAAACGTCCATGAGCCTGAAAACATCAGCTGACACATCATGTAAGAGCCAAATCAGTTTGTATGGTAAAAGAAGTATGTTTTTGTGTTTTCATTATCCTTAGAAATAAAATAAGATGAATATTTGATATATAATGTAATATAAAATGAGTTTATAATTGGTGGTTATATGTTTGTTCAGGGTCAGCCCATATAATCACCGCACATGTGCAGTAAGTTGTGTGTGACCATGAGAGGATGGAAGTCAGTTACTGGATTTCCTGGGGGGTGGGGGGGGGGGTTGAGTAAATAGGTTTTGACCGTAGGACATACAACTCTTTGTTGATAAATGAGAGCTGGATTATTTCCTGGATGTCATCTGAGAGAGCGAGAATCTCAGGAGGATGAACGAATTAATGGATGTTTAAGGCAGTGTGGAAAAATAAACACTGGAACAAACCCGTGACTTGTTTTTTTTGGACATCAAGTTTTTTTGTAATGTATGGGTCAAAACTATGGATCTGCTAATCTAAAGAAGGTGCACATTACATATTACAATTTATGAACTCAGCTTTCAGAAAATTCTCATATCCGAGATTGAGAATACCAAAAAAGGGGGGCGTTCATATGGACTCTCTTTGAGAACAAGACAAGCAAGACCCCATTTGAAGGCAGCATTAGCGCCCTGTAACTCGTTGGTACTGGATTGTTCACCTGTAATTTGGACTCATTCTAATCATTCAGCATGATATCACACTCTTTTGATTTTTATCAGTCTTTTCAATCAGGTTAAATTTCCACTTTCATTTTTTTAGCAGGCTTCTGGGCACTGTGTGATGTGTGAATCATTTCATAGCGAGATTTTTTAAAATTCTTTGAGGTCCATCTGGTCCCCGATGAGCCCGACAGACACAATAGCACACAAGCTTCAGACTGTGACTCGGTTCTGTTCATTTCTTTCTCTCCAGTTCGATTAACAGCTAGTTCAACCAGTCTGAATGTCCTGTTCTCTTCCCTCCCCTCCACCTCCTCCTCTTTTCATTACTGTCCCATTCATTCTTTCATTCATTTATTCTCGGTCTTCCTCGCTGCTCCGGGACGCCAGCGGATCCATTCATCGTTCTGTCTCTCTCTGTCCGTCTCTTCATCCCTCCGTCCCTCCCTCCCCGGTCTAATCACAGGACCACACACTCCCTCATCTCATCTGATGTCGGGTAATTGAAGGTGAGATTGTTTTGCTGGTGGAGGCCGAGCCGCGCTTGACTGTCTGCGTCCGTGCAAATTAGACTGTCAAAACTTCACAGTAGTCTCCATTATTCTATGAATATAAGCTGGCACTGACTCGCCTGTTACATAAATCTGCCTTGTAAATTGCAGCATCCGAGAGGGAAACTGCTGCAGAATGTTCCCTTGATATGAGGCGAAGTGTCTACCGAGGGCTTCTGTTGGGCTTTAAACCTCAAAACTCTCTTCGTGATGTGACTTTTTTCTGGAGAAACTCTCTTCTTTCTTTGTGTTCAGAAAGTCGAGAGACGGCTCCTGTTGCCTGCAAATGGTGTGCAGCACAGTGATGTGCATGGAGCAGGGGGAGGCTGCAACTTTACAACACCGATGAGCCTCAGCTGAGCTTCGTCCTCAGTGCGAACTGGCAAATTATTAGCATGCTCACCAGCTGATCAAAGACGGTAAACATCGTACCTGCTAAACATTAGCATGTTAGCATCGTCACAAAGGAAGTCTCGGAGCCCAAAGCGAGACTGTCTTGTCTGCAGTGAGGACGCCATCCTCTGCAACACAGAGGCAAAGAGATGGCTGCAACAATAAAAAAGAAATAGTGCCAGAGATTTGTCACAAAAACAGAAACACTACAAGTGCTTGTGGTTGAGAATACACAGAAAACATGTGTTTGTCCATTTGTGACGTCCTGCAGGCAAATATCTGCACGTAAACAGCTTTCTGACGACAGGCCGACTGTGATCCGCGTCTCCCTCCGGCGAGCAGGCAAAACAGCAGCGTAAGCATGGTGTGGAAGTGAGAGAGGATCTGGGAGGTGTGTTTGTAGAAAGGAAGAAGGAAGAAGACGGGCCTGTTACA